>NC_081561.1:149359875-149419688 GCF_022355385.1 Mustela nigripes | reverse complement strand
TGCAGGCTACCCAGGGCAGGGTGTGGAGACCTTCAGCTGTGACACACGCTTTTCCACTGGCCGCTTTTCAAGGCCTCTTTTTGTTCCGTCAGCACAGGAACCGCCCTGCAAAGGGCCTGAGTCACACGTTGATTCCATCAGAGAGTGTTTGTGCTGGTCGGCCGCCCGTTCGGGTCAAGACCAAGGTCAGCGGCAACCTGGCTAAAGCTGCTCCCCGACACGCACGTTTGCAGGGGCTCCCCGTGTGTGTGGTGTGCCCTGGGCTTCCCACCCCCTCCAGCGGTGACTCAGCACGGGGTGACGGACGGCCCAGTGGAAGCGTGTGCGGCGGCTCCCTGCGGGGCCCGTGGCGGTCCTGCCACCTGCTGGCGCTCAGCGCACCCTGGGCCGTGCTGGACGTACAGTGTCACCCTCCGAAGCCAGGGGACGGACGAAGCCAAGCCACCCAGGGCCCCCGATGTCTGCCCCAGGCTGCCCCGTGGGACCAGAGCCGGCACCGTGGTCACCAGGGCGCGCAAGCCAGCAGCCAGGGCTCCCCACGGGGTGACTCCACACCAGGCTCTCAGCAGGCTGAGACCACGCTGCTCTCTTGTGCTGGGGGGAATCCTCGCCCCAGGGCATGGGGCCGGGGCCCCCTGCGCTCCAGGCTCCTGATCTCCACGGGGACGGCCCTCTGCTTGTAGCCTGGCTCAACCGCCCACAAGCAGACGTGCGCAGGGAGGTCCTGGCTTCTGCGGCAGCCACCTGCCCGGGACAACACTGCTCCCGGGGTGCCAGGCCACCCAGGGAACCTCCCTGTCCCGGGTCAGCTGCCTGGGACTCCTCCAGCCGCACCTGCACCGGGGTCTGGGTAGCTGGAGCAGGACAGCAGCTGCGGGGCCGCCGAGCTCTGTCCCCACGCCCTCCAGAGAGCCACATGTCCCAGGTCCTGGGCGAGCAGGGCCTGCATCGCTCTGGGGACCAGACTGGGGCCGGCGTGTGCAGGGCGCCGGCTCCCACGCCCCCACGCATGGATCTGCTCTTCAGTACGGAGCTCTGTTGCTCGTCCGGTCCTTCTCCTGCTCGAGGCAGCGTCACGACAGCCCTCGCCGTCCCAGAGGGGGGCGTGCTGCCCGGGGACCATGGCCCTCGCCTTCACTGGGGACGCTGCAGCGTGGGCTGTGACGCGAGCTCAGTGACCCGCCACCGTGGTCCCGGCTCCCAGCTCAACCCCACCAATGCCCGGTCGGCGACCTCACTCAGGCTGCGCAGGGACCAGGACTTCCCGCGGCAGGGGGAGGTCAGGGGTCATTCCCATGGCAGAGAGGGGTCAGCGGTCACCCCTCCACCCACCTCCTCCCACCACATCAGCCCCCAAACTCCAGACCCCCAAACATGCCCGAATCACCAGCTCCTCCTGTGAGACGTGCACCGTGGCTGGGGTCAGGGCTCGGGACAGAGCAGGATACCAGGCCTCAGAGGCGCCTCCTCCGCCGAGTCTGGCCGGCACGTGCATGGAGGGCCTGCATAGGCCGATGAAGAAGTGGGGCGAGGGCTGGGACCCCGATGGAGCACCGTCAGGTACCATAGGGCGGCGGGGTTTCCACCAAGACCGGGGCGGGACGAGCTCGGAGTCCGGGCCAGAGACGAGGCAGGGTGTCTGGATCCTCGGCTGGAAATGGATCAGGGGTGGCCTCGGCGCTTTGCAGCCTGACAGGAGCCCAGTTTTATCCAAGGGGCCCATTCTGCCCGGCAGAGAGAGGAGCCTGAGCCCCTCCAGCTCCCACCCATCGCCACGGCCACAGGCACACGCCCTGTAGCAGCTGCCACAGCCCGCCCTGGGCATCCACACTGGCAGAGGGGTGAGCACAGGGCCCCTGGGAGCCTGGCACCCGGAGGATCCACGCCCAAGGCTTGGAGGTGTGCCAGCCCCATGGCAGCGGCTCCGAGCCCCCAACACCCCAGGCAGCCCCAGAGAGACAGAAGAGCCAGTCCGCCTGGTGTGGGGGCTCGGGGTGCGGGATGTACACTGCCCCAGGCCCGCGGGGCCACACGTGTGGTCAGAGGGAGGCAGGAGAGGGGAGCACATCGGACACGTGCCCCAAGGGTCCTGAGAGAGGGCAGGATCGCCCCATCCTGGGGCCTGGGGCACATTAAGTGGGGCCTAGGAGGCTGCCTGGACGGGAGAACCCGGAGATGAGGAAAAGCGTTTTCACGGAGCATCATGGAGCTAAAACCAGAGTCTTCCCGCCTGGGCCCCTGTGGGGGCTCGGAGCACAGCGCGAGCCCCGTGAGCAGGCCTGGAGCGCGTGGCGTCCCCAGCCCACCAGTCCTCATCCGCACCGTGGCCTCCCTGGGCATTCCCCGCGGGCTTGGAGGGTATTTTTTCAGTGATAACTAAGGAAGAAGGCAGGTCAGTGGGCACTTCCCCCCATTGTTTGTCCTTTCTATCGTCGGCCGAACAACCACAGCTGTGCCCCCCGGGCCGGCCGCGCGGCTGAAGGCAGGAAGCCGGCTCTCCGAGCCAGCTCGCCGCGAGGGCCCCAAACACAGCCAGAACCTATGACCATCCTGACCTGACAGACGCTGCACCCTCCTGGTCTGGAAAGGTCAGGCCGGGGCGCGAGGTGCAGGGGGAGGGCACGGGGGCTGCCCCTCATGCTGCCTGAGAGCCACCCGGGGCCCCCGATGCCTGGGGCCCCCCGGCCCGCGCTCTTCCGGCAGCTGACGCCTTTCTGAGCTTGTTGCCTCAGCGGAAACCGTGCCAAGCGTCCCGTGCGTCCTCGGGCTCAGGGCAGCGGGGAGCCACACAAACTACGAAGTGGGCGTCAGCCATGGTGGCGGCCACCAGTGGGTCCTGAGCGCTTGGGCGCGCCTGGAGGCCACGGCTAGGACGCTAGGAGGGATTGTCGTGGCTGGCCCCGGGGCGGCGGGGACACCCCTCTTTCTGATGAGAGCCAAGCATGCGATCCCGTTTTGGAGGACATCTCAGCGTCACGTGGTCATTCCTCCACCACATTCTGGGCTGTGTCCACAGGGCCCCGCGGTCCTGGCGCGATGCTCGCCCAAAAGGGCTTTCTCTTTCTGGAGACCGCGCATGGCCATTCTCTCCTGCGCCCCTCCTGCGGGCGCCGTCAGGCCTTTCGGGGGCACGTGTGGACAGTGTCAGGCCTCGGACTCGCCAGCCCCTGCGGGTTCAGGGTCAGCAGACGCGGCAGACAGACGACGCCTGCGAGCTGCTCTTGTGAGACACTGGCGGTTCCGAACGAGCACCGCGCCATCCCGCGTCCCCAAGGGCTCTCCAAGAGGGTCCCAGCGTCACGTAGATCGGCGGCGGATTTGTGAGAGCAGGAGCGGGACTGACAATGGCGGCGGACGGACACACAGACAGGGGTCCCTGGCGGAGTCCTGTCTCCAAGACAGCTTGGGCTGCGTCATGGAGGCGAGAGGCCCCGGGAAGCGGGGCAGGGGGCCGAGTCCAGGAGTCCAGGAAAGCCCGTGGAGGAAGAGACACGTGCTGGGCGCCCGAGCAGGCTCTTCTCAAAGCCGAGCGAGACGAGGCCGAGAGCCTTCACTCCCCGAGAATCGTGGATCAAATCCTCCTCGCGGCTTGGTCGCTTCCTCCGACACTCTGATCTCCCAGGTCAGCGTTCACAGCGGCTCACTGCCCGCTGCGGCCCACCCACACTGGGTGCAGGGGCAGGGCCTCAGGAGCCGAGAGCTGCCCACGGCTGCCACGGAGCGTTGGTGCGGCCACTGAGGGACGTGGTCACCCTGCGCCGGGCATGTCCACACGGAAGGACACACCCAGAGCTGGGGGCCCGGAAGTCCTCGTGGGAAGAGATTTCTGGGCATGGACGGGTGTGGAGGGTCAGTTAGCCAACCAGCACCAGGGTCGGCAGGGCCCTCAGATAACGACGCAGGGGCCAGAGCCAGCACAGCTGGGTCGAGGAGCTGGGAGGTGCTCGGTGTGGCTTGAGTGTAGACACAAGGGCACCCTCAGGCGAGGAGTCACGGCCAGCAATGTCTCTTCCCACAGGTCAGGTTCACCTGGAGACGCGGGATGTGACCACGGGGTGTTCTGAGCGAAGGAGTGACATGATGGCATTTGGGGCGCAGCTGGCCACGGTGTGGACATGGGGGGCATCAGGATGGCCAGGAGGGTAGGGCCAACCTCCAAAGGAGCCCATGCTGGCAGGGAGGTCTGCATCTGGCCAGGGCAAGCTGGAGAGAGCCGCCGGCTCGGGGATTCAGGATTCTAAAGGAGGGAGGCAGTAGAGAAGCCAGAGGCAGGAATGGGGCCGCTGCTTCTGATGGGCCGCAGGGCTCAGGGCGCTTGGAAAAGGCACAGTCCCAGCGAGAAGGACCTTTGATTCTATTGGCCTGAGATGTGTGGAGACCCGGCCAGAGTCCGAGCGAATGCTGCCAACACAGGCCTCCATGAAGGGGGAGAGCAGGGGACCCTGAACCCAGAGCCCCTCAGGGAGCTGTGCGGAGGAAGGGGGGACTCTGCGCCACCACAGTCACACGCACTCCAGGCCCCGGTCACACGGTCAGACCCTGGAAGTGCCTTTTCCTCAGCCCTCTCCCGGCGGCTAGCCAGTGCAGACACCACGCAAGGTCAGAATGTGGCCGGCCTCCAGCATGCAGCCCACTCGGGGCAGCAGTAATCCTGATGGGGCTCCCAGCCTCTGGGGGCATCTGCGGACTGGGTCCCTGGGGGGAGGGGTTCCTGGAGTGGGCACCTGGGGGCGCTGGGCTCTGGAGGTGGGCTCCTTGGGGTGATGTGTCCTTGGGGGCAGGCAGCTGACACGGGCCCCTCGGGCTGGGAGGCCCACCAAGAGCACCAGGCCTCCCCACCGTTGCCCGTCCCCAGACCCACTACCTTCCCCGGTTCTGCCGAGAGTTCTGTAATCCCCTATAATGGGGGGTCTCTAAACGCGCAGGGTGGCATCTGTTGTCCTGACGGCCACACGGGGAAGGGTGCGGGGGTTGTATGAACACAGCTGGGGGCGAGAATCGGGCCACAGGACTGGCAACAAGGAGCCGTGGGCAGTTCGACCCAAGCGGCTTTGGTGGCTGACCCAGGAGCCCACACTTACACATGGAGGAGAGTCCCAGGGAAGCGGGACTGCTGCCTGGACACCGTGGCTTGTTTTCTGCAAAGGTGAGGAAATAGGTATGACACAGGGGATCAGAGGAAAGTCCTGTTCGGTCCTGTGCTCAGGCAGCAGCCCCAGCTCTGCAGTGCACAGGGCCGGACAGGGCTGGGATCACCGGATCTGCTAGAGCCGGGCCAGGACCTGCTGAGCCCAGGAGCCAGGGACCAGGGTGGTGTCCGGTGCCGGGGGCCCACGGGATGGAGTGAGGCTGTTGTCTGCAGCAAGGGCGGGTGCCCGGGCCCTGGGGCTGAGGCCACAGTGACCACCCAGGGCCACCACACACGCCGCTGGCAGAAGGGGCGAGGGGCCGGCCTGTGCCGTCACCCATCCACAGGGTCAGCAGAGCCGACTGCAGGCCTGGCCCTCGGCAGCTCAGGCCCCAGCTACACAGGCATCTGGGTTTGCCCAGCCCAGGAACAGGGCCTGTGGCCGCCTGACCGCTGCTGCTCAGACCCCCAAGCTCGAGCTCACGCCTGGAAGCTCCCAGACCCTGGCCATGCCCAGTCAGGGTCCCCACAGCCTGGGGGGCACCTGGTCTGTACTTGGGCTAACCCATCCTGCTCTCCGGGGAGCCCACGGATAGCACCCTCCCTCCCCCAAACAAGATCCTCCAAGAGGCACTAGACCCAGCCCAGCTTCCCCAGGGAAGATGAGTGCGTCCGACAGGGGGAGGAGGCGTCCAGACCCCGCTCCGGCCACTGTTCCCACCATGGCGTGACCGGTGGCGGGATCAGCACAGCTCAGGCCAGAGCACAGCCCACTGAGCGGACCCGCAGACCCCAGGAAAGCCCCCTTGAAAGTGGCCTGCCACCCACCGCAACATGGGTCCATGCTGCACGGGCGCTGACCCTGGCCCGCCAGAGAGACGGGGACTGGGGAGAGACGGTGAAGGAGGGGCGCCCTGCACTGTGGCCGTGAGTGTCTCGGGGGCTCCCTCTCCTCCTGAGTCCCTCTGCCATTGTTGCAAGACAAGACTCCACCTTCGGAGCTGGTATCTGGAGGGACACTGCCTCTGAGACACCGCCCACGGCCCCATCCCTCCTCCTCTTCTGGACACCAGGCCACGCCAGGCCCCGTCCAGCCTGACTCACGGCCTGAGCATCCTCTGTTCTCCGACGTTCCTCTACCGCCTCCACTCGAAAGCCCAGGGAGGTTTTCACAAATAATGCAGAACGGCTCCCAGACCCTGCAGGTCCTGTCACCAGCTGCCCTCAGACACCCGGAGCCCCAGGAACCGCATGACCTCTGCTCCTGGCCCACTTTAACACCTGGACACACACGAAACAAGTCTGGTCCTGCCATGTAGCTGACTACTGTAATCTTACTAATAAGCTCTTACACCCTGGGGTCGGTTAGTTCATTTGTCCACTTGGCTAGGCCACAGCACACAGGGTTTGGTCAAATCCCTGTCTAGATGTCCCTGTGAGGGTATTTTGAGGTAAGATCAATATTTAAATCAGTCAACTCTGAGCAAGCTCGTGACCCACTGTCGTGTGGTGGGCCACATCTAAGCAGTTGAAGATACCAAGAGGTAAAAAAGGAGGTGTTGGGAGGAAGGAAGTCCCCTCCCGAAGGTCGCACTCCAGCATCTACTCTTCCTGGGTCTCCAGCCTCCTGGCACATCCTGCAAATTTCAGGCCTGATAGACTCCACAATTTCATGAGATAAATTTCTGTCTATCTCTCTCTGAACATGCTCCTATGTTCACGCAATGAATCACCGTCAGTCTTTTCCCCGTGATTATTATTTCAGGACCTGCAACATTACCTCATCCATAGCTCATGATCAAAAACATATTTTGGATACATTTCATCAACAAAAGAGTGAGGGACTGAGTGAACAAGTGAGTATCCCTTTGCCAACACCACACCAGGTGTAGGAGACCTTGTATGAGAACGACCAGGTCTGGTCTCCAGGAAACTGGCTGTGTCCTTCTTCTGTATTGACCACAGCTGAACACAATGCTCCAGGAGTTGCCTGAGTGTAGAAAAAAACGGTTCTCTCACCTCCTTTCTTTGGGACCCAATACATTTGCTAATATGACCTAACATATTCCCCAGGGCTGGAGGCTGTTGTTGACCAGCCCCACTGCTTCTCTAGGTTTCATTTCCAGCTGCACTCAGGGAAGGGAGCAGCAGAGGACATGGGGAAAGAATAATAGCAGGACTGGGCGGGCCGGCGGTCCCGAGCACGTTCTCTCCCCAGCACTGAGTCTCTGGTTCTGTGTCTCACGAGCATTTTGTCCTCTTTGTGTGTCAGAGCACGATTTTCAGTCTTAACTACACAGGGTTTGGAGGAGACACGGTGAGGCGGGAGGCAACCCTTCAAGTGACCGCCCAGCCCCTCGAAAGTCTGCATGGGATGGGGTGTGGCCTGCTCCCGGGGTGATCTCCCACATCCTCCCCCTGCCCATCCCCCTGAGGCCTCCAAGTCCAGCTGCCTGAAGGTGTCACAGCAGCTGATTATTTAAAAGGCAAAGAAGAAGTTGTCCACTGGAAAGAAAGCCTGTATCTTTTCCTACCCAAACATACTTCCACGATACAACAGAAATAAAGCCAGAAAGTTCAGCCCTGGGACACTGTGAAGCCGCTTCCCGTGAACCTGGCAGGGCAGCACGACCTCGGGCTGCCAGTGCGGACCCAGGAGGGGTACAGGGACCACCTGCCCGGGGGCTTCGTCCCGCCCACGCCTTCCCGCTGGGCTACTGTGGACCCGCTGACAGGCCGGAGGGCCCCCATGCCCGGACCTCCGGCCGTGGCAGGAGGACACACTGGCCGGTGTGGGGCCACGCCCGGGGAGAGGCAGCAGGCAGGAAAGGAGGTGTCTTCGGCTCCAAGCAGCCCCCACACACTCTTTCCTGAGCCCTGCCCCGACTCCGGGAATCCTGGCCTTCATGCCGGGCCACAGGTGGGAGCCACCGTCTCTTCTGGTGGGTTTAAGACACTGGGCCACAACGTGATGGAACCAGGCCCCTGGGCCACACTTCCGGAAGGTCACCATGCCACACTGACGCCTTCAGGACTCAGCCCCCAGGGTCCCCACACAATGCCAGGGACAGAGAGACCGGCCAGGAGCGCAGCAACAGGGGGCCCTGAGGACAGGGAAAGAACATGTTGAGGAGGACCCAAGGGAGGCCAGCGGGGTCACGGAGACCAGTGGGACAAGAGCCCGGGCAGCGGACAGGGTCAGGGGTGGGTAGAGAGGGGCTGGTAGGGTGCACGGGGGGTGGGGGGAGTGGACGGGGCGGGGCTGAGGGACAGGATTTGGGGGTGGACAGGGGCTGGGGATGGACAGGGACCAGGCTGTGGAGTAGGGGCCAGCCGGCAGAGCACTGTGACCCCTGACAGTGAGCTCGAAAGCCGCTGAAAGGGGACAGGGCGTCGCGGCTTCCTCCCGGCCCCCTCTGCGCACCCAGCTCCCCCCGGGCGCCGTGACTGGCAGGCCCAGCTGCGGCGGCTGCTGTGGGCCGGGCCCCTCTAGGCCCTGCTGACAGATGTTTTAATCTACTGTTTGAAGAATGACTTCTGCGCAGCTCCGCCGCGGAGACATCTGCTTCTGTTTAGAATGACAGAGGCGTTTCAAACGGTGCTGCCTGTGCCCCCCCCGGCCCCAGCCCTGTCTAAACGGCAGCCACGGTGCTTAACATTATCCATTACGGCTGGGGAAGGATTTACTGCGGGAGGCTGGACATCCTTTTAAGCTCTGTAAAATAGATCACTCATTTCAAAAAAACGACGTTTAACTTCCTAAACACATCCTTTTTTGAACGGAGGAGTCACTTTATTAACCCATAAAAAGCATCTGGGAACATAAAGCTTCCAGAAATGGTCATATTTCAGCCCGTTGGAGCCACTGACAGGAGGCAGCCTCTGGCTCCACGCACTGCCACGCCCGGTCACGCTGCTCCAGTCCCACACCCTGGTCGCGCGGTCCCCCGAGGGGCCCCACGAGAGGACGATTCCCGCAGGAGAGATGCCGGGGGCAGGGAGACCCGCTGGGGGCCCCTCCGGCCACGGCATCTGACCAGCCCTCCCGCGGGCATCAGACATTTCTGCACAGCCCGGTTCTTCCTTGTCTTCATACCCAGGCCTTAGCACACACTCGGCACACAATGAACACGTATTAAAATAATCAAGAATGGCTTTCCGCAAGCATTTGAGCATGGGAAACCCAAGAGGCGTGTGTAGGTTGTAAAGAATTGCAGGTTAGTCTTGAGAGCATCAGGCGGGGGCACCCCCAGCGTAAACCGGGCCTTTAACCAGGCGCAGAGGAAGTGGAGAGCTTCTGCGTGAGTGCTGTGTGCTCGGCCTCCCCGTCACCAAGGAGACCCTCGGGTCTTCCTTCCCCTCCTCCATCAGGCCCTTGACCCTGTGTCGGGGTCCCATTCCATGCGCGTTCCTGTATAGAATCCTCCAGCTGCTGTGCAGTGGAATGACTCGCTTCAGCAGGGGAAAACCCAGAGTGAAGCGTCCAGGCTGCGGTCCCTTAGCTCCTCAGTCGGGGCAGAGAGCTGCGTGCAAAGCCCCATTGCCCCAACCAACGCACAGCAGCTACAGACCAGCCTGGCCCAGGACCGAGGACCCAAAACAAGTGGTCCCCGAGGTCACAGCACCAGCCTGGGACCTAGCACCCGAAAGGCATGATCCCCAAGTTCACATCCCAGCCTGGGACTGAGGACCCAAAATGCATGGTCCCCAGCAGCGCGAGACTGCTGTGGGCTTTGAACCGGGTGTGCTTGGCACCAGAGCCCAAGCTTGAATTCAGGACGCACACCTGGGGACAAGCTTAAAACACATAATGGGTATCTGTGCCTCTGGGCAATGGCATTTGGGTATTTTTTCCCTGGTTCTGAGAAGAAATGCTTCTTTTTTCCTAAACCCGAGGTTTGTCTTTCATCTTTCCATGGGCACATCCACAAAGATGGCAACGTGGAGACGCGGCTCCTCGGCTCTCTGTGGCACCTCTCGTGCGGCGGGGGCAGGACTTCCTCGGGCCACTCACGGGCGGACGGCGACATGGATCCTGAGCGGGGCCAATGAGCAGACGCCACGAGGGGCTGGGGTGGCCTCAGACTCACAGCGTGGGTGGCGGGGCCTGGTGCTGGACGAGGACAGTCTCCTCCTCACTGTTTGCCTCTCTTCAGCCAGAGACGACAGGTGCTTGCCGAAACCTGCCCCAGCCACGTGTGCGGTCCGCCAGTACCCACCCCATGGAAGCTGTCGCGTCTGCTGGGTTTGTCGCAAGCCTGACCGAGATGCCACCCTGACCAGCGTCCACTCTGGAGACAAAGCCGGCGTTTCCACGCCAATCTCGGATGCTCTACTTTCCAGACCCATCCATGCGTGCGCTCCAGGAGTTTTGGTGCGAACGGTGTGTGCCGTTCACGCCGCGGAAACGAGCGTGCCCACTCCCTACGAGGCACAGGCAAACACGTACTCACACTCCTCGAAGGAAAAGCATGTTTTACAAGGAGTGACGGCCCATCCTGGCTTTCTCGCTTTGAACCACCGTGCGGGAGAGCAGGTTTCTCACCGAGAGCTGTCCACCGAAGTAAAAAGGTAACGCCAGCTTGGAGTGGCCCAGAGGACCCAGCACTGGGGGGGACACGGTCCCACTTCCTGGGAAGGCACGGACAGCTGGGGAAGGTGGCTCAGAGAAGCCCAAGGCCAGCCTGGTGCAAGGCAGCCCAGCTGTGAACGAGCCGTGCATCCCCCCCACCTCGTGTGGGGCCCTGGGGGGCACAGTCCTGTGTGTCAGAGCTTCCAACACACAGTGGGCTTCCGCGGGACACAGGGAAGCCAGCGGCCAAGGTCTAGAGAGGGGCAGGGAGAGCCGACGAGAACATGGGATGCTGGCTGGGGAGAAGACTGCCCCGTGGGTGGGGTCCGCGGATCACGGACTCGGGACGGGACAGGCCCTAGTGGAGTCGACGGGGCCGCCTGCGCCACCGCGGGTCGAGTCCCGCACCACCCAGCCCCGCACACCCGCTCCCTCACGAACCGGCCACAGTCCCAGCACGGCGGACGCGAGTCCCCGTGCTGCGGCCGGCAGGAAGGCAGCTGTGTCCCACCGCAGAGAGGACACGGCCCACGGGGCCACTCCACAGAAGCACGGACACAGAAAGGAGGCCCTGGAGCGGCTTCGGGCTGCGGAAGGCAACGTTAGGTCTGTCGATGCCAACAGATGTGGGAGCTTGCCTCGTCTTTGTTTTTTACTTCATTTTCCTAGGAACTTCTCTTTCCTGTACTTTTCAAAAGTGAACAACAAATAGAAAGTAAGATTTTGAAATCTCTGGTCTTCACCCCAGGTGGCTGGGGAGGTTCCGATTGAAGCCGCAGGAGTCGTCGGGTTTAAGAAAAGAAGGTGAAGGTGTCCGGTCCTTTCAGTTCAGTGTCAGAGACCCAGTGGGTCCGACCTCGGCAGAACCAGAACCTGCTTTGTCAGTCGCTCCCAGATCCATGTCCTCACCCGTTTGGGTTCTGTTCCCAGTTCCAGAAGGACCTCCTTGGGAATGGGCTCGGCATACACTGACTCCGTGGGACAGGCCGTACGAACAACCCGATGCTCGAACCCATGGTTCCAGAGGCCCACGGAGGGCACGTGGGACCAGCACTCTGGCTAACTACGGAGCTTTATTTTCCAAATATTTAATAAGACCCACTTGACATTTTTTAAAATTAAATTAAAATGTAGCTTTAGTTGGGTAAATTTGAACCTAAATTTTGATATTAATTAAATATGATTAACTGGCATTGCCTCTAATTTTATAATATCATTTTGCATATTTGGAAAAAATACATATTTTAAGGCAAAATTTTTAAAATGTTTTGTTTCTTTATATTCAATCTGTTTTTTTGATGTTTATGCATTTTGGACATGACACTTGAAAGTACTTTTTTTACATAAATTAGATCTTTAATGGTAATAGACTATAAATAGCAGGGAAATCTTGACTTTTAACAACAGTGACAAACTGTATGACTTTATGAATGTCATATGCCTCTGGTTTTATATAATCGAAACATTAACAAGCCATCAACAGAAAACCCAAGCATACATGATAATCCAATTCAGTTGTCTTTGATATTTTGCCAATTTTTATGAAATAATAACCACAATTTTACACATTTTTAATTCGCTCTGTGACCCTCTTGTCCGAGTAGACAGGCGGAAGCATTTTATTGCACAGCTTGTTCATTCCGCTTACCACCCTCCAGGATGAAGGCCTGCGCCACACACGCCTCCTTTTGCACTTGCCCTGGCCCACATGTAGGGCCCCTTGAGGTTAAATCCACCCTCCCAAGGCTGCTTCTGTCATTCCACTTTAGAGCCCAAGGAGCCTGTCCAGCAGCCTGTCCAGCGTGGGTCCCGTCCGTTTGCCGGGGGAAGGCGGTGCTGCTCTTTGGGCGGGAGACTCTGGAACTGGGGCGTGTAGCGCCGGCCACAGCTCACACTCACCCCCTCCCGCCCAGCAAGTCACTAGCTTTGCAGGACAGCTTGGGGCCTGGCTCATTGAGGCTCGGTGGGTGAGGTCCTCCCAACCCCGAGACAAGGCTCCAAGGGTTCCCCGGGAGCAGGGCAAGAGCCCGGAGCAGGTCGCAGGCGCTAACGATGCCGCGGGGGCTCTCGTGTCCCCATCCCGAAGCCCAGCAGGCCTCCCTCTCCCAGGGCGGCGCACTCTGGCCCCACCGGCCTCGCCACTGCACGGTGAGAGCACAGACATCTGAGCGGGCAGACTGGCCAGGCCGGCCGCGTGAGTGGGTAGCCGGGCCCAGACCCCCCACGCGCAGCTGAACCCCACATGCATGTGAACGTGTGCGTTCCGTCCACAAACGAGGACTTGAATGCTTTGACACAACGGCGTGGGGCAAGTTCACGGGCAAGTCCCACCCGCGTGGAAGGGGCACCTGTGAATAAACGGGAAGAGACGTCCTCGAGGTCAGGGGGACCCAGCTCTGGGCACCGTCCGCCTGCGTCCCGTGTCAGTTCCTGCCCCGCAGGAGAAGCGGCCAGGCCAGGCCTGGTGACAATGAGCCGGAAGAGCCGGTGGCCATGTGGGAGGGAGAGTGAGCCGCACTTTACAGCCCCGGCACTTTGAAGCTGCGAGTGACCCCATCCCACTGGGCTGGGCCGCGCTCTGTGCATGGTGGGGCCGGGGACCAGGCGCAGCCCCTGCGGTCAGACGGTGACAGGCGGGGGCGTGGACACGCTCGTGAGCGGCAGCCTTGAGGCAGCCCCAAAAGCGCAGGGCAGGACCGGAGCGCTCCTGGGGTGCCTGGGTGTGGTCGCACCCATCCCCCGCCCGGCCCCGCTGCCGTCTCCCGGCGGCAGGCATGCGTCCTCATGCTCAGGAGCAGGACCGGAGAGGCCGGCTGCCCCCGACCTCCGACGTGGGCGCTTCGGTCTGTGCACCGCACCTCCTCCTGCCCCCGTCCTTCAGGGAGGCGCGTGGCTGTCGCCAGCTCGCCGTTCTCCGGAGCCTGCTGTGCGGCCGCTGCACGTGGACGTCCTGCCCAACACGACGGCCAGAGAAGCCTGTGGCCGGGCACCCCGAGCCGGCACACGGGAGGCTTCCGGAAGCCGCTCTCGGGGCTGAGTGCGGGAGGCGCTGCTGCTTCTCTGGGCTCATTGGGCTCTTCCTCACTCCCGGAGACAAACAATCTTAAAATGCAACACGCACTCGGAAATATCTAAACCTTTTTGTGGGAAGAAGCGAAACTCTGTTTGCTTTCCTCTTGTCGCTAAAGATAGCGGAGACCGACAGGGAAGCGGCCAGAATGCCGAGCCCGGAGAAGGAATCGTCGTCTCCCGGTTCTCTCTGTGGGGAGCCCAGGAAGTCGCTGATGGGGGACACAGGGGAGGCGGTGCTTCGGGGACCCTCCGTGGCCCCAGGGCACAAGGCGAGTCCCCGTGCAGAACAGGACGCAGCCGCCACACGCGCGAGGCTGAGCTGCTCCCCGTCCAGCTGCGTGGGGAGGCCGGGGCCCCGTTGTCCGCCATCTGCGACCCGAGACTAACGGTGCCGAGAGCATCCCCCTCGCCGCGGCCCGCTGAGTCGAACTCTGGGTCTGGCAGTCTTGGCCTTCAGATGTCACTTTCCCGTAATCAGTAACTTGTCATGCGTGACCAACACAAACACTACCTAATGGCCCCGTGTTTATTAAGTCACTATGCGGCTGGAGGGAATTCCTCGGCCTTGTTTGCGTGCCGCGTAAATATTTAGGGCCGCGCCAGGAGCAGGACTTTCTGTGTACATTACAGCTCTCGCCAGTCCGAAGAGGCTGTAGAGGCAGCGGATGCCGACTGTGCAAACAAACATTGTTTCTTCCTCCAGCTGGCGGGGGGCCACCCCCTCCTGGGAGCCCTGGTGGTCCCAGCACGTCCTCACAGGTAGTGCACTGCTGGGCTGCGGTTGGAGGAGCACAGGGTGGGGGCCGATGCGTTGTGTGGCGAGGTGTGCTCGGGTACTGAGCGCGGTGCTGAGTGGCGAGGTGAGGTGTGGTGTGGTCTGAGGTCTGGGGAGGCCTTGTGTGCTATGGTGAGGTGCGCTGTCGTGCGCTGCAGGCACCCTGTCGTTGGACAGCTGGAGGCATGGAGAGGTCTGGTTGGCGCCCTGGGAATGTGCAGAGTCCCCCGGAGGAAGGGGAAGCGCAGAGCTGTGAGAAGAGGCTGGCTCAGCAGCTGCTGGTGACAGGCCCATGTCCTCGGCCTCCCTGAGAAACCGGAGCCCGGGCAGCAAAGAATGCGTTGTGACCTCAGAGAACCAGTCCTCACTTCAGCTCTCTGGGTTTCCTCATCTTTATGTCCCCAAAACCCTGAGGACACCAGATTCTTGCCTGAGTCAACAAACAGTCCGTGACTTCTCTGGAACGGAGGGTTGGGCTGATCCCGGCAGCTCAGGGTCTCCTGTCAGAACTCAGCGTGACACACGTTGTTAGGAAGCCCTTTCTCCCCACGGACTGTTGATCTCCACGAAGCAGGAGGTGGTCGCCCTTCACTCGGCCACTACCAAGGGCGCGGGACACATGACACACAGGGGGCAGGCCGTGTCCAAGGGGGAGGCCTCGCCGGCGGAATCCAGCGGGTCCTCTCCGGACACCGCTCGACGGGCAAGGGCCCTGTGGAAAGTCCCGGCAAGTACGTCTCAGCCGTGCCTGGCTTCGTCCCACAGTCTCGTCACCTCCCTCTTGTTCTCTAAGGAAAAAGGAAAAGGAATACATGGGTTACTAAATGCGGGACCTCGAGAGTCCCCTGTAGGGGGACCGGCCACTGCTGGGCAGGGTCCGCGCATCTCCCGAAGCTCACGCCTGAGGCCTCACCGCCACCACTGGGTCTCCATCCTCGGGCCCGACCACCGCACGCAAGCCGCACACGAGCTGCCCGTCGGACGTGGGGTCCGGCCCAGGCCGCGTGCCCGGGGCAGTGTGTGAGGGACAGCGGCCTCTTCTGCGCAACGAACGAGCGAGCGGCAGTCCCCAGTGCCCGGCCTTCGGCTCTCACAGGCCCTGTGTCCAGCCCTGCACAGAGAGATACCCGTGGTTCACACACCAAGTACTAGGCCTAGAGCATGGAGGGCAGGAGCTCCGCACCCAGACCTGTCGCCCAAGGGAGCTGCTGTCTCCACAGAGGGCACCCCACCCCCGACTCAGCTGTCTCCTCTGTACAAGGACAGCACCCGGCTCCTGCTGCCCAGTGCTGCGGGGATGCGGAGAAGCAGGGCAGCTGCGCTGCACTGGCACGGAGCCTGGGGTCAACGCAAGCCCCACTTCCAGGGTTCTCCAGAACGACAGTGCCATGGAGAGTGCGTGCGCGGAGGGAGGAGGGAGGTTAAGGGGCTGGCTGCCCTGAAATCTGCAGGGTGGGCTGCCAGCCCCCCAGGGAGCCCAGCGGGAGAATCCCCTCCACACCCCGCCTCAGGCTGCGCTGGGCGTCTTCAACTGATGGGGCGAGGCCCACCCGCACATGGAGGATAACGCGTGACTCGGTCTGGTGATTTAAATGTGAGTCTCGTTTTTACACACCCGCAATACATCATCCACAATAACGTGTAGTTATGTCTTGGTGTCGTGGCCTAGCCACGTGGACACGGAGAATCCATCACATGTGGGCAGTTTGCTGTGCTGCCTGTTCTCCTGAGGGAAGGTGGACACGGCTCACTCGTCCGACCCCATCCCCTGCTGCACCCCATCAACCGCGAAGAAAGCCTCCCGAGAGGGAGTCACGGTTACTTTATGGTCCACTCGGCCAGCCGTGGTGCCCGTTAGGTCAACGCTGGTCTGGGTGTTGCTGGGACAGGGTTTCAGGCGTGATCAACGCACTCGGTCGACTTCAAGTAGAGCCGACGGCGCTGGCTGCTGTGAGGCCTCCTCCAGTCGCTGAAGGTGTTAGGCGTGAAAACAGGTCTCCTTCTGCCACAAAGGTGTCACCCTGAGATCCTGCGGGGCTTGGGCGGGCCAGCCCCACAGTCGCGTGTGCCTGTCCCTCATATAGTTCCCGCACCGTGCGTCCTGTTGCTGTTCTTCTGATCAACATGGTGGGTAAGCTGGCTGTCCAGGGGTCAGGCTTCCGAAAGGCCCACAACCCAAGACCCTAGGAGAGGCCACGTGGAGACACAGTGAAGGCACGGCTGACGCCGTTCCTGCCTGGCCGACACTCAGACCAGGTATACCAGGTGCCACGCTGGCCACACAGGGCCTGCCCCACACTGACAGCCAGAAAGCACCGCCGCACACGCACTCCTGGACAGCCAGTCGCACTGACCTACCACCACCGAACTGAACAGCACCTGCTCCCAGCGACGGTGACTCCAGCGTTGCTAGGATTTCGGTCGTGCTGTTTTCCTGCCAAGGACAGCTCTCTGAGGACGGTGCCCTGACCACAGAGAGAAGCAGCTCTGTGCGTGAGACCGGACAGCTCGCCAGCACCAGCTTGGCCTCCACACAGTGTGGCTGGTGTCCAGGCCATGCCAGGCCCTAACTTAATCGATTTTTCAACATCACCTCCTGTTCCCATGGTAAGGGTAGAGAATGGACGTGTCTGTTCCAAAAGCAGTATCGTTGAATTCTATGGTTTCCATTCCGTCCATTTGCTCATTTGCTTTTAGCTCATCGGAGCAGGTGTGAGGCAGGCCTGGTCCGGCCATCAGAACCGCCTGAACACGTGCCCGGTGTCATCGCCATCACGGAGCACACCGACAAACGGTGCTGCCAGGAGTGTGCCCTCCGTTCACGTGGGCCTCCACCTGCACCCCACACGCCTCCGACTATTCTGTGTACAGACCTGATTTCCATGGGAACAGAGGGGCTCCGTTGGGAAAGCCTCCTGCCCGTCCACAGTTAGCATTCAGACACACGATCCAGGAGGAGGTCGAGAACAGAATTCAAATTGGCGTGAAGGGACCTAGAAGCAGGAGGGATCCTGCCCACCGGGTCGGATGACGGCATGGTGCCAAGAGGTCTGGGGCATTCAATGATGGCCCCACACCCTCCCAGAGACGAGCACTCTGGAGCATGTATGTGCGCATGCACATGCAGACTCGTGTGCGCACACGTGCACATGTGTGTGTATGTGAATGCACGCATGTGCATGTGCATATGCATGCCCAGACCCGTGCGTGCGCATGTGTGTCCACACAAAGAAACGTGTGTGTGTGCACATGGGTGTGTACACACGTGTGCACATATGCACATGCATATACACACGCAGACCTGCGTGTGCACAAGCACAAGAGCATACACACAGGCTTGCATACGTGCACATGTGCCCCAGGTTTGGGTGTGCAGACGCACACTTGCATTTATACACGTGCAGACCCGCAGGTGCACACTCACAGACTTGCACAAACACGTGCACACATCCACAGGACACACACATGACTGTGCGTGTGATGCAGGAATCATTTCTGTAGAGCCTACAGCCCTCCTGTGGGGTGTCCCTACCTGACGAGCATCCTGTTTTGGAAGACGGTCAAGGAGTTCGTCCTGTGATGCGTGAGAGCATCAGCACCAGCAGGAAGTCTCAGGGGAACGGGGGCTGGGGCTGCAGACCCAAGGAATAGCAGAACGCCAAAGCGAGAGCTCTTCGGGGGGCTCGGCGCGGGGGCGAGGATGGCCCCAGGCAGGGCCGCAGCGGACCAAGACGCGGCCTCATTCCTGTATGGCCACGCTGGGAGATGCAGGTGCACAGATGTACTCCCACACCTCCGCTCCTCGGTGCCAGTGTCTACCGGGGAATTAAAGTGACTTTCAAGGAATTCCAGAAGGAAAGGGGACCCGCGGCCACGTGAGGCTGAAGAAGCCAGCGCAGGACAAAGAGCTGGGGGCTCTGTGGACAGCGCAGGAGGGACAAGAGAGATGTCCCCCCCCACGCATGCACAGGGGACAGAGGGCCAGCCAGGCGTGCCCGGCAGAGGCAGTGGGGCAGTGCTGGGCCAAGCAAGCTGCAGGCGTGCTCCTGGACACCAAAAGCTGCCACCTTGGCCGTGGGGTGCCGAGCATTTAGACCAAGACCCCAAAGTCCTTCTGCAACAACTGTGTGCAGACCAGCTCCATGGGGGACCCAGGCGCGCAAGCAGAAGGAGCCAGAAACCGGGTGGGTGATCAAGGGAAAGCAGAGTCCGCAGCAAGGGAAGTATGAGGAACCCAGAGCAGGTGGAGACCAGCCCGTTAAGGCCATGGTATTATTGAAGAGGTGTGAAGTCATAGAGCTGGTTTTTATTGCATTTGATAACTGTGGTGGGCTGAGTGGTGGCCCCTCCCCCCGGTCCATCCGAGTCCAAATCCCCAGAACCTATGACCGTGTTAGTGCATGGGGCAGAGGGCATTAAGTAAAGGGCCCTGCAGTCGGGAGGTGATGGGTTCTCTGTCCGACCCCATAGGAACCAGGCAGGAGGGTCCTGTCAGAGAGGGCCAGGTCCCCCTGGAAGCAAAGGTGGGGCTGCCCTTGGAGGGTGGGTGAGGGGCCACAAGCAGAGAGCACAGGTGCCTCCAGACGTCAGAAAAGCAAGGACGCAGATTCCCCCCCAAAGCTTCTGGAAGGATCCAGCCCGTGACCCCTGAGATGACCTCGGCCGTCTCATGTCTGCAACGTCTCATGTCTGCTGTGTTAACCCACTCACATGTGGCGTTTATAAAACATCAGACCCGTAACTGACTGTTGCGCCGAACAGTGAGAAAAACAAAGATTTAAAAAATCGAGAAGGACTTTGATGGGCCACGTTGAACCTGAGACGCTAAGCAGAAGTGCCGTGCCTTCAACTACAAGTGCTCCCGCCGTGAGGGTTTGCAGACACCTGACTGCAGACTTAGGAAGCGGTCAGTTCACGGGACAGTTTTCAGTCTCTGTGTTTCATCTGTGGGATGATCCTCTACCTTCACAAGATCCTGGTTCTTCACCACAAAGAGCGGACAGTATGGGTCCAACAGAATCCAGCAGCATCGTGGGCCAGATTCCCGGAGGGACACGGCAGAGCCCTGTGGCTTCAGGGACTTACACCCCACACGCGGCAAACTAAGGTTCCAAAACCAGCGGGGAGTGAGACTTTCACGCAGGTCCCCCGTCTTGGGCCATGGCATCTCGTCTTTCGCAAATGGCAGGGGGTTTAGGCCTGCGGCATGCGGTTCTCTCCGCGCATTTCCTCCTTGGCACCACGCCCCGGCCAGCGAGGGAGTTGGAGTGGACATGAGTCCTCGGGACCTGTCACAGCGTGGCTGCCCTCTGCCAGGCCAGCCTAGACGCGGTCTCCACGGACACACGTCCTGGAGGACAGACCATGGCCAGGCTCTCGGCTCCCAGGCCACACCTGTGGGGTATGTTTGCAAGGACCACAAGGCTAGCCATGACCGAAATACCGACGTGTGCTCACTCTAGGTGGGACCCAGCAAAGGACCAAGCTCAAGGGGGAAGCTGGTGACTTCAACAACGGGCATTTTACGTTCACGATGCCTGGTGCTATCAAAGCAGCAACATCCGGCACTCCTGAAGACCTCAGGGCTCAAGAGAGAGACCTGGGGCAGGAACACGCACTTGGGAGCCACTGGAGTGTAGATCTCAGTCAGAACCCCAGGAACGGATGGAGGGAGGGGAGGTGGCCGAGGACGGGATCTGGGGAAACGGCAGCAGGAGGACCCGTGAGGGACAGCGCCTGGTCCCAGAGAGGAGCGTCTCGGAGGCTGAGAGAGGAGAGCTTCCGAAGAGAGAACGTGGACCCCACACCACTGTCCCCAGCACCCTGTCAGATTGTCCGCGAGGGCTCCCCAAGGCCCCGGTGGCGGCGACAGGGCTGGAGCCAGACAGAGGGCCAGGCGGTGGGTCAGGGGGACACGGGAGCACAGGCTGCCTGACGGATGGGGTCCACAGCCCACCGGGCGCCTGAACAAAGGTGATCCTTGATGTCCACTGAAGGAAGTACAGGCGAGTAAATGCCTTTGTCTCTAGAACCGTCAGCCACGGCGGGAAAGCGGGCCAGCCTGTCTGCTGCCGGGGGAACAGCCGGCCGGCCGGGACGACGGGGGGCAGAGGGAGAGGGCAGCTCTGGTGGAGGCAGAAATGGGGTCAGGGGGACATGGCTTCAGCACGTTGCTGTGGATGGAGGGCCTCGGGCGCTGTGCCCGTGAGCGAACACACGCACCTCCCACGCGTGCAAGCAGCAGCGTCCAACTTGAGTCTCATTCAGAGACCACCTCCCGCCGACTGTCCCCACGACCTCCCGTCCTGGCATGACAAGGAGCAGAGGGCACCCCCTGAGGGCTTCCTGCCGGAGACAGACCCGGATCACACCAACTACCCAATTATAGGAAGCGCGGAAGAGAGAACACAGCGGGTCCGATCAGCCAAGCCCAGGATGGGGAGACTTCTTCGGGAAGAATAACCGAGTTGACGGGGAGGGACTGAGGGCCATGTGGCCCACGTGTGGGCACGTTCCTACACCGCCAGGCTTATGTTTCCGATGACCTAGTGACATGGGGGCTCCTTACAAACAACTCACTTGTCAGGGAGATGAAAGAAGTGGGTGCCAGGATCGATTTTAAAATCCGCCCCTCAGAAACCACGTGGGCATGGCCCAAGCCCAAACAGCACCGCCACGTCCGGACCTGGTGACGGCGTGCGCTGTGCTTCTGGCTCTACGTGGGGCACGTTCGAAAAGTGAAAAGCTTGAAGATAAAGGGTTCGGGAAGGAAGGGGCTACCGTCGCTGCTGCGCCTGACCTCCGTGTGACCTCTGTGTCCACCTGTTCTGAGCTCCGTGTCCACGCGGACGACCCTCCGGTTTCCCCAGCAGCCTCCAGGGGCCCCCACGGCGACCCGGCTGTGGGACACAGGAAGGAAGGAAGGACGTCCCTGCACAGACACTTGCCCCTCCGTGTGCAGCCCCTGCCCTGCGCCCAACAGACGGCAGGATGAGGTCAAGCCTGCCCGGGGGAGGACGCCGCAGGGACCGGACGGTGCCCCGTGAGCTCAGGGCCCTGCTCACTGGGGCAGCTGACAGAAGGCGCAGCCGCGCTGTGGGAGGTTTGCCAGGGGAAGCGAGCCGGAGGGAAGGGGAGGGCTGGGACGGGGAGGAGGAAGGAACCTGGGCGGGAGGGTCAGGACGGACACTGCGGCTCCATGACCGCTCCCAGGAGCTTCCTGTGCCTTTCTGTGCCCAAGACCAACTGACAGAGTCCAGACGGCCTCGACGCACGAAGGCAACGCCGTCAGACGCAGCAGGTTCGGGCTGCGGCTCACTCTTCTTGGGGACTTGGTTACACGCGACCAAGTGACATCACAGGCCCCATGGGGCACGCGGGACTGGCCTCCTGCCAGGGCGCATGGGCAGGGCAGGAGCGTGGCAGTGCCTGTCCTGACTGCACCCTGGGGCTCTGCGCACCACAAAGCGCGGACGCCCGCGGCTGAGCTCAGCTCTTGTGGTGTCAGGAAGGCCAGGAGGAGGAGCAGAGCCAAGGGCTCGCAAAGACGGGGGCTCCGGGGAGCCTCATTTCGTCAGAGCAGGAAGTCCCCAGAAAACGTGAGGGTCGTCTGTGACCTGCGAAGTGTGTATCTCCTTGGCTCATTCCTCAAGAAAAAACACATTTTAATTATTTTTATTTTTAACGGACGTCGGCGTGTGCACTCCGTGGATAGCGGTGCGGTTCCTGCACTCCTCCCTGGAGAAGCCCTGCCCTGGGGGCATGACCACAGGGACCCCCAACCGTGAGGAGGGGGCATGGGCAGATGCAGGACAGACCACCCTCACCTCTCCTGACAAGCACCCAGGGAGACGGGGTCCTGGGACACAGGATCCCACTGGACCTGTGGCTTCTCCCGCCCAGACCGCAGCACCCCACCACAGGGCACTGTGCCACGGTCGGCGCTGGCCACCATGCTCGCGGGCCGGGAGTGGACCCACCTCCCGGGGGCCTGGCCCCGTGTCCTGGGGTCGGAGAGGGTGAGCTGATGCGCCCACAGTGGGCACAGGGACGAGCCATTCCAGACGAAACGGCAGACAGGAGAGCGGACCGCGGAGACCTTCCAGAGAGACGAGGAAGGGACATGGGCCCCGGCAAGAGACAGAGCGTGTCCGTGCGCCCTCGGGACAGGTCCTAGACTACGTCGGCCTCCACACTGACCCCTGGAAGAACGGTGGGGACCTTGCACAAGCACAGGGACCGGCGTGAGAAAGCCAGCGGGGGACCCCGCGAGTTCGGAAGCCGCCGGCTCTGCCACAGCTTCCGAGGACCACAGAGTGACTCGAGGGAAAGGGGGCAGGGCCAAGCCCGGGAGGGACAGCAACCAGCCCAAGTGCAGGTCTTTCCAGAGCGAGGACAGGGAGAGGGGCCCCGCGGCCTCCCCTGGAGACCAGACGGGCCCTGAGGGGTCCTCCGTGCGCTGTCCACGGCCTCGACACTGTGCCCTCCGCACGGCCGGTCGGCCGGTCGCATGGATTCCGCATTCGTCCGCTCCCTGCCCCGGCTCAGCCTCGGCCCCCGCGGGTCCCCACAGACGGACGCGGAACAGCTGTGAGGTGTCCCGGGCCTCGGGGCCTGGGTCGGAGCCGCGGGGGGCACCTCCTCCCCCGCTTCATGGAAGGGACACCCGGGCCGCACCCAGCCGCTCCCCGATCGTGACCTACTCTCCGCCGTGGCCAGCCCGGCCCTGCCCTCTCCTCCCTGCGGACCAGCAGGGCCTTCCTTCAGGGTCTGCGGGGCCTTGTCCCCCGACGGTCCCTCCAGGGGAGCCGGCCACGCTTGCCTCGTGAGCACCTGGGAATCGGCGGCCCCAACAGCCCCGGGACGGACGGGCTCTTCTCCCGACAGCGCGGGGCCCTGAGCGCGGGCAGCCCCGGGAAGGTCGGTCGGAGCACGGCCCGGCTCTTGCCCGGCGGCCGCCGCCCGCGCACATCCGGGAGCAGCGACCGCGCGGGGGCCGCGCTGGGCGGCAGGACCCGCAGCCACGGCCACGTGGCCAGCGTCCCGCCACAGCGGCTGGCCCGAGCTCCGCTGTCCACGGACCCGGCGCCGGGAGCCCAGCGCTGCGCCCACGCCAGGGAGCGAGTCTCTAAGGGCGCGGCGGGGCGGGGCGCGGCGGGAAGGGGCGGGGCGCGGCGGGAAGGGGGCGGGGCGCGGCGGGAAGGGGCGGGGCGCGGCGGGAAGGGGCGGGGTGCGGCGGGAAGGGGCGGGGCGGGGCCGGCGCTCGGGTCCGCGGGCCCCAGGCGGGGGTGTCTGAGGGCGGCAGAGCGCGCGGCGAAGGCGCGGGGACGCGGGGCACGGCCGGGCCGAGGAGGGGCGTCTCCGCTCGGCGCCGCCTGAAACTCCGAGCCGAGGCGCCGTCGGCCACGGCCCCGCGCAGGGAGCGCACACGCGGCGGATCCGGATCCGGGAGACTCGCCGTCGGGCCCCGGGAGACGCAGCGCGGGGGCGCGGCCGGAACCGGCGGGGTTCGGAGGCTCCAGGCGGGGCCGCGCCGAGACGGGGAGCCCGGAGGGACAGACGCGCATCTCCGAGCGCGCGCTGGGGCGCGCTGGGGAGCCTCGGACGCGGCGGCCGCCGTCTTCGTTCCGGCCTCCAGCGCGCTACGGAAAGCGCTCGGGGAACAAAAGCTTCGAGCGCGAGCCCCCGCGGGCTCCTGGTGGGGCCGGGCCAGCCGCGCAGGTCCGCGGGGTGGTGGGGACGGCCGCGGCGGGGCTGCCCCGCAGGACCCGCAGCACCAGCAGCACCGGCAGGGCCGTGGACCCAGGACCGAGGTCGCCGTCGGTGAGGGCTGCGGGCCCCGAGGGGAAGCAACACGTACAACTCACGGCTTGTTCCGCCTGATCCTTGAGTCTTGCAAAGTTCAATTGTTCGGATTTTATTTCTTTCCTTTTCTATTTTGTAAAATTTTCCTCTTTCTTATTCTAACTTTTCTCAACTATTTTGTCTTATCTCTACCTTCTTAAAAAATCTTTTTTAATTTTCATGTCGTAGTCCTATTCTGTTATTTTTCGGCATACATGAGGCTTTGCTTTCTTTCCGTTTGGGATACAGTGTCGTCTCATGGATCAAAATGTAGCGAAATGTAGCACACGACTTTGTTCTAGTCTCCAGCCTGATCGCATTCTTTCCTCTTTTTTCCTTGAACCAGCTTCTTATCAATTCCTTTTTTAGCATCTTTTAGAATTTTCATCTTTACAGTCATATTCCATTCCTTCACGTGATTAACCTTATTTTTGTGTATATATAAAGTTTTTCTATCTTTAAAATTTGGGCAAGCAGTCCTTTTTAACAGGCCAAAATACACCCAAAATCAAGTGTGTGGCTCAATTCTATTCGCCAGTCTAATATATATATATGTATATGTATATATATATACATATACATGTATATATATTTATATATATAATATGAATATAATACAGATAATTTTAGATATATAATATATATTATATATTTAGAGATATATAATATATAATATGAATATAATACAGATAATTTTAGATATATAATATAGATTTATTTAAATATATATTATATAAATTTAATACATTTATTTACATATTTATTTAATTTATATAATTAAATATGTTTTATGTGTATGATACATAATTATATCATGATATATGATATATTTAATTTATATTTATATATTATATAATATATATTTAATATAAACATTTAATTTATATATGAATTAAATATATACTTAATAAATTAAAAATATATTTTATATATTGTCCTCCTCTCTTTTCCCCCCAGTTTTGGGTCTCTTCTGATTTGGTTAGTGTATATTTTTCTGGGGTCATTGCTACCTTTTAGAATTTTGTTCTCTTATCCATCTATGCTTATCTGGATAAAGTGACAAGGAGGAAAAACTAACCTCGATGAAAAGAACAAGAGGCAGTACCAACAGGTAGGGAACTACCAATACAGACATTAGTAAGATGTCAGAACTAGAGTTCAGAATGATGATTCACAGGGTGCTAGCTGGGCTTGAAAAAGCATGGAAGATACTAAAGAATCCCTTTCTGGAGAAATAAAAGAACTAAAATCTAATGAGGTTGATATAAAAAAAAACTATTAATGAAAGGCAATAAAAAATGGAGGCTGTTTCTGCTAGGATAAATGAGGCAGAAGAGAGAATTAGTGATCTGGAACACCAAATGATGGAGAATAAAGTTGAGAAAAAGAGAGACAAACTAGTGGACCACGGAGGGTGGGGGGGGGGGGAGGATTCAAGAGATAAGTGATACCATAAGAGGAAATAATATTAGAAAATTGGGATCCCAGAAGAAGAAAAGTGGTGGAAAGAAGCTATATTGGAGCAAATTATAACAGAGAATCTCCCTAATTTGGTGAAGGGAGCAATCATCAAAACCTAGGACACAAGAGAACCACCTTCAAAATCAATAAAAATAGGCCCACACCTCATCATCTAATAGTAAAACTTACAAGTCTCAGTGACAAAGAGAAGATCCTGGAAGCAGCTTGGGACAAGAGGTCTATAACATACAATGTTAGAAAGATTAGATCTATCCACAGAGACCTGGCAGGCCGGAAAGGACTGGCATGATATACTCAGAGCACTAAAGGAGAAAAATATGCAGCCAAGAATACTAACTCCAGTTAGGCTGTCATTGAAAATAAAAGGAGAGATTTAAAAGCTTCCAGGACAAATAAAAATTAAAAGAATTTGTAAACACAAAACCAACACTACAGGAAATATTGAAAGGGGTCCTTTAAGCAAAGAGAGAGCCAGAAAGGAACAGAAACAATATACAGTAAAAGTCATCTTACATGCAATACAATGGCACTAAATTCATATCTTTCAATAATTACCCTGAGTGTACATGGGCTAAATGCCCCCAATCAAAAGACACAGGGTATCAGAATGGATTTTTTTAAAAAACCATCAGCGATGCCTGGCTGGCTCAGTGGGTTAAGCCACTGTCTTTGGCTCATGTCATGATCCCAGCGTCCTGGGAATGAGTCCCGCATTGGGCTCCTTGCTCAGCAGGGAGCCTGCTTCTCTCTCCACCTCTGCCTGCCTCTCTGCCTGCTTATGTGCTCTTTCTTTCTGACATATAAATAGAATCTTTAAAAATAAGTAAATAATAAATAAATTTTAAAAACCAATATTCTGTCTACAAAAAACTCATTTTAGACTGAGACACCCCAGATTTAAAGTGAGGGGGTGCAAAACAATTTACCATGTTAATGGACATCAAAAGAAAGCTGGGGTGGCAATCCTTATATCAGATCAATTAGATTTTAAGCCAAAGACTATAATAAGAGATGAGGATGGACACTAGATCATACTCAAATGATCTGTCCAACAAGAAGATCTAACAATTTTAAAATCTATGCCCCTAGCACAGGAGCAGCCAACTATATAAACCAATTAGTAACAAAATCAAAGAAACACATGGACAATAATACAATAATAGTAGGGGAATTTAACACTTCTTCACTGAAATGGACAGATCATCCAAGCAAAAGATGAACAAGGAAATAAAGGCTTTAAACGACACACTGGACCAGATGGACATCACAGATATATTCAGAATATTCCATCCCAAAGCAACAGAATACACATTCTTCTCTAGTCCACATGGAACATTCTCCACAACAGATCACATCCTGGGTCACAAATCGGGTCTCAACCGGTATCAAAAGATTGGGATCATTCCCTGCATATTTTCAGACCACAATGCTCTGAAGCTAGAACTCAATCACAAGAGGAAAGTCGGAAAGAAACCAAATACATGGATGCTAAAGAGCATCCTTCTAAAGAATGAATGGGTCAACCAGGAAATTAAAGAAGAATTTTAAAAGTTCATAGAAACAGATAAAAATGAAAACACAACTGTTCAAAATCTTTGGGACAGAACAAAGGTGGTCCTGAGAGGAAAGTACATAGCAATGCAAACCTTTCTCAAGAAAAAGAAAGGTCCCAAGTACATAACCTAACCCTACACTTAAAGGAGCCTGAGAAAGAACCTAAGCCCAGCAGGAGAAGAGAAAAAGTAAAGATCAGAGCAGAAATCAATGAAACAGAAACCAAAAGAACAGTAGAAAAGTCAATGAAAGTAGGAGCTGGTTCTTTGAAAGAATTAATAAGATTGATAAACCATTGGCCAGACTTAACCAAAAGAAAACAGAAAGGACCCAAATAATAAAATCAGGAGCAATCACAGCCAACACCAAAGAAATACAATTATAAGAACATAGTATGAACAACTATATGCCAGCAAGTCTGACAATCTGGAAGAAATGGATGCATTCCTAGAGACACATAAACTACCACAGGTGAACCAGGAAGAAACAGAAAACCTGAACAGACCCATAACCAGTAAGGAGATTGAAGCAGTCATCAAAAATCTCCAAACAAACAAGAGCCCAGGGCCAGCCGGCTTCCCAGGGGAATTCTACCAAATATTTAAAGAATTAATACCTATTCTCCTGAAACGGTTCCCAAAAAATAGGAATGGAAGGAAATTTTCCAAACTCATTGTATGAGGCCAGCATTTCCTTGATCCCAAATCCAGACAAAGACTCCCATCAAAAAGGAGAATTACAGACCAACATCCTTAATGAACATGGATACAAAAATACTCACCTAAACACTAGCCAATAGGATCCAACAGTACATTAAAAGGATTATTCACCATGACCAAGTAGAATTTATTCCTGAGCTGCAAGGTTGGTTCAACATCTGCAAATCAATCAATGTGATACAATGCATTAATAAAGAAAGAACAAGAACCATATGATACTCTCAATAGATGCTGAAAAAGCATTTGACAAAGTAGAGCATCCTTTCTTGATCAAAACTCTTCAAAGTGTAGGGATAGAGTGTACATACCTCAATACCATCAAAGCTATCTATGAAAAATCCACAGTGAATATCATTCTCAATAGCGAAAAACTGAGAGCTTTTCCCCTAAGGTCAGGAACACAAGGCTGTCCACTATCACCACTGCTATTCAACGTAGTACTAGAAGTCCTCGCCTGAGCAATCAGACAACAAAAAGAAATGAAAGTTGGCTGATGGCAGATTCAGACTGCTGGAACTCGTACAGGAATTCAGTAAAGTGTCAGGATATAAAATCAATGCACAGATACAGTTGCATTTCTATTCACCAACAGCAAGACAGAAGAAAGAGAAATTAAGGACTTGATCCCATTCACAATTGCACCCAAAACCATAAGATACCTAGGAATAAACCTAACTGAAGAGACAAAGAATCTGTACTCAAAAAATTATAAAGTACTTATGAAAGAAGCCAAAGAAGACACAAAGAAATGGAAAAATGTTCCATGCTCATGGACTGGAAGAACAAAGATTGTGAAAAAAAAAAAAAGTCTATGCTAACCTAGAGCAATCTACACATTTAATGCAATCCTTATCAGAATAACATTAATTTTTTTTCAAAGAAATGGAACAAATAATCCTGAAGTTTATATGGAAAAGACCCCAAATAGCCAGAGGAATGTTGAAAAAGAAAGCCAGAGTTGGCAGCATCATAATTCTAGACTTCAATCTCTATTACAAAGCTGTCATCATCAAGACAGCATGGTACTGGCACAAAAACAGACACATAGATTATTGGAACAGAATGTAGAGCCCAGAAATAGACCCTCAGCTCTATGGTCAACTAATCTTTGACAAAGCAGGAAAGAACATTCAATGGACTAAGTCTCTTCAACAAACAGTGTTGGGAAAACTGCACAGCCACATGCATAAAAATGAAACATTTCCTTACACCACACACAAAAATAGACTCAAAATGGATGAAGGACCTCAATGTGAGGCAGGAATCCATCAAAATCCTTGAGGAGAACA
The DNA here is from genome assembly GCF_022355385.1 of Mustela nigripes. Lineage (NCBI taxonomy): Eukaryota > Metazoa > Chordata > Mammalia > Carnivora > Mustelidae > Mustela > Mustela nigripes. The sequence goes on along the minus strand of NC_081561.1, from coordinate 149,390,254 downwards.
CAGGAAGCAACCTCTTTGACCTCTGTCTCACAGACTGCTTCCTAGAAACATCACCAAAGGCAAGGGAAGCAAGGGCAAAAATGAACTATTGGGACTTCATCAAGATCAAAAGCTTTTGCACAGCAAAGGAAACAGTCAACAAAACCAAAAGACAACTGACAGAATGGGAGAAGATACTTGGAAATGATAGATAAAGGGCTAGTATTCAAAATCGATAATGAACATATGAAACTCAACACCCAAAGAACAAATAATCTAATCAAGAAATGGACAGAGGACATGAACAGACATTTCTGCAAAGAAGACATCCAGATGGCCAACAGACACATGAAAAAGTGCTCCATATCACTCGGCATCAGGGAAATACAAATCAAAACCACAATGCGATCCCACCTCACACCAGTCAGAATGGCTAAAATTAACCAGTCAGGAAACGACAGATGCTGGTGAGGATGCGGAGAAAGGGGAACCCTCCTACACTGTTGGTGGGAATGCAAGCTGGTGCAGCCACTCTGGAAAACAGCATGGAGGTTCCTCAAAAAGTTGACAATAGAGCTACCCTATGACCCAGCAATCACATTACTGGGTATTTACCCTAAAGATACAAATGTAGTGATACAAAGGGACACGTGCACCCGAACGTTTATAGCAGCAATGTCCATGATAGCCAAACTACAGAAGAAGGCTAGATGTCCATCAACAGATGAATGGATCAAGAAGATGTGGTATATATACACAATGGAATACTATGCAGCCATCAAAAGAAATGAAATCTTGCTATTTGCATTGATGTGGAGGGAACTAGAGAGTATTATGCTGAGTGAAATAAGTCAATCAGAGAAAGACAATTATCATATGATCTCCCTGATCTGAGGAATTTGAGAGGCAGGGCGGGGGGGGGGGTGTTGTAGGGGTAGGGAGGGGAAAAATGAAACAAGATGGGACCAGGGAGGAAGATAAACCATAAAAGACTCTTCATTTCAGGAAAGAAACTGAGGGTTGCTGGAGGGGAGAAGCTGGGTGCAGGCAGTGGTGTCACTCTGTCCAAAAAGAATAGGGTGACGTGTAGCCAGATTCAGAGCAGGTGCATTTTTAAGGAGATTGTTATGTTTTCTGCAGCTCCAAAATCGCATCTAACTACAACAGAGACCCTTAGCTCTCCTGATATTCCAGTCGTGGGAAAAACAGTATTCTGAAAGGAGAGAGGGCAGTGGCTGCTGAGTTGAATGGATCCTATCAGATCCCTGCCCTTGGCACTGAGTGTGCTGCGTGGTGGCGGTAAACTTCAGGGAGCCGGCCACCGCCGCCAGAATGACCAGGGGCCGGGTGGATGGCAGGAGAACGACATAATGAAAATACCAAGATCATACCAAAATGTTGGGTATAAGACGGGCTGAATGCCCATCCCCGAGGACTGGGAGGTCGCGGGGAACTTGGTGTATTTGACACAGAGGCTACACCAGGTGAGGAAACCGAATCCGATCAGCGCGGGCTAAGACACAGTGGTGTAAACCAAGTCGCTGATGCACAGACAAGAGAAAGAAAGGGTTCCTAAAAACAGGAGAGAGACAAAGATGATTCTTTGCAGACGAGGTGATGAGTGCGGTGCAAAACCCTATCATAGCCGAAAATGCAGGAGAGGAGCTCCCGTGAATCAGCGTGTGCAGACCCCCTGACTGTGAGGGGGGCTCCCCCAGGGCCAGCAGAGGAGCCAGGGCGCGGGCTCCGCAGAGGGGCCGTGGGCCCTGTGGACGCTCCAAGGCCGGAGGGCAGCACGACCGACTCGCGTCTCTCAAAGTTCACTCCGGCTCACATTCCAGCTCCTTCACCAGACAGGAAGGCCCAGGATGAAAGCCTGATGTGGAGAGGGACATCTGCCGGCCCAGCCGGGGGTGGGCGGGTGGGGCGCCGACGGGGTCACTGACCGTGGTTGGGGGGTGAGCACCCCATCTTCCTCTCCCGGGGCTTGAAGGGAGCTCGCGCTCCCCCAGCAGCGTGGGGTCCTGAAGTCCACAGGAAAGCCTGCGTCCTCCCTCTCAGGACACAAAGCTTCCTCGGCCCTCCGCTCCTCAACCGTCATTCCCTCCCTGCCATGGGACCCACCTGGTTCTCACCTGCCCGGCTCTGCCCACACCTGCCGCAGCCTCAGCGTCTGCAGGGGTCTGGCTGCCACACCTGTCTCGGTGCTGTCTTTCCATTTCAGTGAATTTAGACACCAAGTCCCCCACCAGCACGCCCCCCACGCCCCACAGGGAGAAGTGGTCCCTCTGGTGGGAGGTGCTGGATGCTTCCCAGCCCACAGATTCCAGAAGGTTCCCTGCTCGGCTGGGGGGCCTGCGCACACTGCAGTGACCCACCGGGGCCGTCCTGCCAGCCTGGCGCTTAATTAACAAATCACCCGCAGAACATGGTGTTCAGAGCGCGGCGTTTCCTTCTAACTCACTCGTTAGAGCTCCGGAACACGGCTGATAGGCTCTCCCTCAGGGGATGGAGTGGTAACTGGTCCCTCCATCTGGCAGCGAGGCTCTGCACCCCATCAGCCCTGCACGCCGCAGCAGGGACACTCGAGAGGGAAGGCGGCGGGAGCCGAAGGGCGCAGGGGGACCGGGGCATCCGGGACATGACTGGCACGTCTGTCTCTGCGAGCTGCCCCGGGGACCCTCTCAGGCTGTGACTGAAGATGTCCTCTCGCAGGCAGACGTGCTCCGTGGTGACTGTGTCTTCGGCCCACGGGCAAGCCTACACCTTGCATTTGGATAGGAGGCGGGTGAGCAGTGGACCTGGTCACAGACCGCAGCCTGGCCCTGGACTGAGGTTGGTTTTCTCATCATCTCACAGGAAAACAACACTGCCGTGGGTCATTTGTTCTGGATCCCGGAGATGTGGGCCTGGAGAACTCCTGGGGCTGGGCCGCGTCCCCCTCCACGCCCCTCCTCCTGGTGGGCCAGAAACCACCCTGCCTTTCTGGGGTCCTGGCCTTGAGCTTCTGACCACCCCCCCAAGTCTGCACCGGGCTGGAGCCCTGCATTTCTCATCACAGCTGAGGGTGCCAAGGAGGGGGCTCGAGGCCGGATCCGGAGAAGCCGGGAGCCGGTAGGACACCGTGTCAAGTCACAGCAACTCTGTGGCTCACAACAAGGCAAAGGTGTGTCTTTGTTCAGCAGCCAGAAGTCCTACCTGCACCTCAGCAGGCTCACACCTGGGGCCGCAGCTCTGGGCTTCTTCGCTGGGGCACGACCTTCCTTAGATCATCTGCTCCGGCTGCTGGACGCTGCCCACGGGGCTTGTCTCCTGTCCTCCACCTGCAAAGCCCTCAGAGCCACGGAGCCTGTTTCCCGTCCCAACACTCAGACCCACCCCCCGCCCCACACGCACATTTGAGGACGCTGGTGATGGCCTTACATCCACCCAGATATTGGGGGACTGTCTCCCTAAGGCCAGCTGACGGACAGCATTAGCGCAGCCTGTTCTCCCCTGTCGTGCAGACTAACAGCCGCAGCATCTGGGGATTCGCACGGGAGCATCTCCAGGGATACCTATCTCCCATCACACACCCTAAGGACATCTGAAGATCAAAGTTTGAAGATTACAGGGAAGAAACTCCATCAGGGGCTGCTAAGAACGGCCCCATTGTCTGTACGGCTGATCTAGAAATCTGTGCCTCACGCAGTGTGAGCTCAAACACATCGTTGTGCTGGAAAACAATTCGCCAATGAAACCAACTGCTCATGTTTTGGGAGATTTCTAAGGACCAAATCCATTTCCTTAATAGATGTAGGACTATTCAGTTTCTCAATGTCTTCCTGAGTGTGTCTTAACGGTCTGGAGCTCTTCAGGCACCGTCCGTCCCCGCTACCTTGTCTGGAGCACGGGTGCGGCACTGCTCACAGGCTCCTGCTGTCGCCCGAACGTCGTGGCTCCGTGACCACTCACGGAGTCCTCATGTTACATTCTTCTCTTTTTCTTTGTCATTCAGGCTAGAGGTTTACTGATTCTGTTAATATTTTCAAAAAATCTGTTTTGGATTTATTCATTTTCTCTATTGTCTTCCTGTACCCAATTTTCATACAGTTCAAAATATTTTCTCATTTCCTCACAATGGCTCCTTTGCCCTGTGGATTATCAACGTGTGTCATCTCATTTCCGAGTAGTTACAGATTCTTTAAATATCTTTCTTTTCGTAATCTTCACTTCAATTATATTATGGTCAGAAAACATGTTTTGTATGATTTCAGGTCTTTCAAACTTATCACAGTCTGTTACAACCGCAGGTGGCTTACTTCGTGGACATTTCGCGTACCCCTGAGAACGATACACGCCAAGGCTGCTGCTCTTGGTACAGAGCTGCCTCCGTGTCTCAGAGGTGCAGCTGCTGGTTCGGTTCTGCTCTTCTTGGTGCTGGTCCTGGTGCATCGTCTCCCTGCTAGTTCTCCCGTTACCGACAAAGGAGTGTTTATGTCTGCATCTATGCTCACTGACTCCTCGCTTTTTTCAGACCGATCAGGTTGTAGCCCATGTATCTTGTATACGTAAGTGTGTACTCGTTTAGGATTTTAAATTGGTAAATGGACCGTTTATTGTTACGTCATCTCCTTCTTTACTGACGGTTTCCTTGCTCTGAAGCCTACTTGTCGGTATCAGTGTAACCCCCTGGGGTTTTCCTTTCCTTTATCGATGCTTGCCGGGTACATCGTTATGTTTAAAGGAGGCTTCCTGGAGGCAAGATAGCTGGGTCTTTTTTAATACAATCTGATAATCTGCCTTTTTCAATTAATATGCTTAAGCCATTTATGTTTAATTTAAGTACTAATATGTTTGGATATATTTACTACTTTATTTATTATTTGTTTTGCTTGTCCCTATATTTTTTATGGCTTTATTTCTCCCTTTCTGTCTTTTTTAGAATTGTTAGAATATTTTTTCCTATTCCATGTTAATTTTTCTGCTGGAGTCTGGTCTAGGTCACTCTGTAGAGGTGTGTGACTATGTTGTTGCTGGAGTTAATAAATCAATTCACAAGTTTAACTTTCCTAAGTCTCTACTTAGAATAGAGACTGTTTTGCAAAGAGGTTGGGCTCAGGGAGTAACATACTCAGGGAGTCCGTGCTTAGGAGATTTTTGCTCAAGGGGACCATGGTTCTGGGCAGGGAGGATCCATGCTCATGGGGTCCATACTCATTGGGGGACCATACTTAAGAGGAAGACTGTGCTGGGGGCTGTCCATACTCAGGGGGACCATGCTCAGATGAGAAAAACTGACATGCACAAATCCCAGCATTTACAGGGTCTTGTCCCGGAACTTAGGAGATCCTGGAAATGTCTAGATTTTGCATAGCTGGGTTTGGATTTACCAGTGGAATCAAGGTCAGGACCTGTGACCCACCCTGTGACCCCCTGGCATTTCTACCAAATGTGTTTGAATTCCAGGGATCTTACAAGAAAACTTATGGCACATAAGGGAAAATACTGTTTTGATGTGTATTTACTTTGTGTCTTTTCGCGTGTAAAATTCTACATTTTTCTCTATAATGTAGATACGTTAGAACAGTTACTTACAGACACCATTTATGCATAAATGGGCCTCGCGTAGCAGTGCTCGGTCAGAGCACTAACGGTGGGTAGTCAAAGAGGCAGGAGGCAATGTCTGAGCCGCTACATCCCAGAGGCCACTACGTTTGGGAGTCGGCTGAAGTCTCTTGGCATACCCTTGGCAAACATCCAAGATGCATGGTTAACAAATAGATGTTTCTTTAAAAACAAACAAACAAACAAAACCAGTGAAACAGCACTACACAGCACAGACGCCCACAGACACACACGTGGGCAGAGAGCCTCGCGGGATAGGAGGCTTCTCTCGAGCTGGAGGGGACAGTGTCCTGGGTGGGGCCAGTCAGGACGTGGGGGTCCTGGCGTCCTCAGGCCAGCGGTGGCTCCCAGGGCTGGAGTCTAGATGACCGGGCTGGATGGTGAATGCCCCACACCTTATAGTCTCGAGCGAGGCCGGAGGCCACTTGAGTGGGGAGGGGCCCTCGGGGCCCATCACACTTGTTTTAACATGGCCATTGCCCGCGAGAGGCGCAGTCCCAGCCCAGGGGACCACCTGGCAGTTCTGGAACCAACCGCCCAGTGAGTACATCAAGCGTGTGCTCAGACACCAGCAGAACATCAAAAACATGGAAAGATGAAGAAAAGTTGGCTTTGGACGAACCAAGAATTTCGCAATCAGAAGAAACAGGAGGATTTATTTTTTAGTTTTGTCATACTTAAAAGTATGCTTTGCTCCAAAACACAGTTTGCATTTGAATTACATGAGGGAGAGCCCTGAGTGCCCCCAGGGGCCCTGCACAGGAGGACATGGGGCCAGGTCACCACCCTTCACCCCTGTGCCTCCCAGATGCCAGGCCCCGCAGGACAACCCCTCTTGCCGGATTTTCAGCTCTCTTTCCAGCCTGGCGGGCGTGGGCCCCCTTCTCCTCCACCAAGAGCTTGGGGCCAAGGTGGCGGCGCCTTCTGCATGCCTCACACAGCCACGAGAAGCCAAACCTCCCCCGGTTCTGAGAACCAGGCCAAGGGCCCCAACTCCTGTCCACGAGCAGTCCGTAACCACGCGTCACAGGGAGTCGTGGGTGACAGTTTCACGGCTCTGGTTTCGGAACAAAACAAGCACCACCAACAGTAGGACCCCAGATGAGGTCAGGTCATTCATCTCTTTTTCGTTTTGTTAACTTAAATTCAATTAATTAGCAAATATTGTATCATTCGTTTTGGAGGTGAAGTTCAGTGACCCACCCGACTTACACACCCAGTGCCCATCGCATCTCGGCCCCCCTTAATGGCCATCCTCCGGCTACCCCGTCCCCTTTCCCTCCAGCCACCCTCAGTGCGTTTCCTGGAGTGAAGAGTCCCTCGTGCTTTGTGTCCTCTTTGATCTCTCCTCATGCCATTTTCCCTCCCGTCCCTGTGGTCCTCCGCAGTATTTCTTACATTCCGCATGTGACTGAAGCCACATGATAACTGTCCTCTGGCTTCTTGCGCTCAGCGTAACACCCTCCAGCCCCATCTACGTTGTTGTAAATGGCAAGATTTCGTCCCTTCGGATGGCCAAGTCGTCTTCCGTCTTTTTTTTTTTTTTTTTAAGATTTTATTTATTTATCAGAGAGAGAGAGGGGGAGAGAGCGAGCACAGGCAGACAGAATGGCAGGCAGAGGCAGAGGGAGAAGCAGGCTCCCCGCCGAGCAAGGAGCCCGATGCGGGACTCGATCCCAGGACGCTGGGATCATGACCTGAACCGAAGGCAGCGGCTTAACCCACTGAGCCACCCAGCCGCCCCTCGTCTTCCGTCTTTATCCACTCATCTGCTGATGGACCTCTCCACTCCTTCCACAGTTTGGCCATTATGGACCTTGCTGCTATGAAGGTGCACATGTACCCTCTTTTCACTACATTTTATCTTTGAGATAAACACCCAGTAGCGCGATTGCTGGGTCGTAGGGTAGCTCTAGTTTCAACTTTTTGAGGAACCTCCATGCTGTTTTCCAGAGTGGCTGCACCAGCTTGCATTCCCACCAACAGTGTAGGAGGGTCCCCTTTCTCCGCATCCTCGCCAGCACCTGTCGTTTCCTGACTGGTTAATTTTAGCCATTTTGGCTGGTGTGAGGTGATACCTCACTGTGGTTTTGATTTGTATTTCCCTGATGCCGAGTGATGTGGAGCACTTTTTCATGTCTGTTGGCCATCTGGGTGTCTTCTTTGCAGAAATGTCTGTTCATGTCCTCTGCCCATTTCTTGATTGGACTATTTGCTCTTTGGGTGTTGAGTTGGATAAGTTCTTTATAGATTTTGGATACTAGCCCTTTATCTGATATGCTATTTGCAAATATCTTCTCCCATTCTGTTGGTTGCTGTTTGGTTTTGTTGACTGTTTGCTTTGCTTTGCAAAAGCTTTTGACCTTGATGAAGTCCCAATAGTTCATTTTTGCCCTTGCTTCCCTTGCCTTTGGCGATGTTCCTAGGAAGAAGTTGCTGTGTCTGAGGTCGAAGAGGTTGCTGCCTGTGTACTCCTCAAGGATTTTGATGGATTCCTTTCTCACATTGAGGTCCTTCATCCATTTTGAGTCTATTTTCGTGTGTGGTGTAAGGAAATGGTCCAGTTTCAATCTTCTGCCTGTGGCTGTCCCATGTTCCCAGCACCATTTGTTGAAGAGACTGTTTTCTTTCCATTGACATTCTTTCCTGCTTTGTCAAAGATTCATTGACCGTAGAGCTGAGGGTCCACTTCTGGGCTCTCTATTCTGTTCCATTGATCTATGTGTCTGTTTCTGTGCCAGGACCACGCTGTCTTGGTGATCACAGCTCTGTAGTAGAGCTTGAAGTCCAGAATTGTGATGCTGCCAGTCTTGCATTTTTTTTAAGTTGTTTTGGCTATTCAGGGTCTTTTGTGGTTCTATACAATTTTAGGATTATTTGTTCCAGCTCTGTGAAAAATGCTGGTGGAATTTTAATAGGGATTGCCTTGAATGTGTTGATTGATCAAGATAGCAAAGACATTTTAACAATATTTTTTCTTCCAATCCATGAGCATGCAACGTTTTTCCATTTAGTTGTATCTTCCTCAGTTTCTTTCATGAGTACTGTATAGTTTTCTGGGCACAGATTCTTTGCCTCTTTGGTATGGTTCATTCCTAGGCATCTTATGGATTTCAGTGCAATCGCACCAAAAACCATGAGGTCAGGTCATTTAACTCACCTTCTGAAAGCAGGGTCTTGATGCAGGGGTCTGGGAACTCCTGGTGATTCTGAGGTACACTGGGACTAAAATGCCCCAGGGTGAGGGGCGGACAGGAAGACAGTCTCCCTACCAAACCAGGAAGGGGGCACAGGAGGAGGGCAGCTCTGAGGGCTGGCAGGGGCTGCGTAAGGGCCACAGACCGCCTGGGGCCTGGGGAGAAGGTAGGAGGCCTGATTACACGGGGTCCCTCAGCTCCTTCCAGCTCCGTCCCCCAAGGCTCCCCACTGTGAGACCCTCCCCTCCGCCCGCCACTGAGGCTCAGGAGGAGCAGAAACCCAGCGACCCTGTCATGAGGGGTCCTTTCCCAGAGGCGCCTGTCGTCTGCCCAAGCTGCCAGATGTGCATGTTCCACTGCCCTGTTCCAGCGTGACAGGGGCACTCCCGGGCGCCGGATCGGAGTCTGAAACTCCCTCCAGTTCTGTAGTTTCTGCCTTGGCCGGTCAGCAGCACCAAGGGCCCTGTGCCATTGGCCCTGTCGGCCCCTTGCGGGGGTGCAGCCACCTGCCCACTCACGCTGCAAACAGGTGGGCTGTCACCAGTGGGTGCATAGAGCTCCGACATATGGGTATGGCTTGCACCAGCATCCGACACGTGGGTGTGGTTCACAGGGAAGCCAGTGTGAGTGCCGCTGGCAGGACCACAAGCAAACGTTCATCCTGAAGCCCGGCGGCCCCATCACAGCCTTTGAGCATGGTTCCCCAGAGCTCCTGTGTGCAGACTGAAATGGCCATGGACAGAAACACGGTCTGGTCCCATGGGGTCCCCCTGCCCTCCTCCTGGGTGTGAACTGGGATCACATACGTGCTAACAAACTCCAAGAAAATTCGGGTTCAGAATTTCAGGGGATAATGAAGGTTTGTGCTCCTCACTGTGTGTCATCCAGGCCACATTCAGACAAGAACAAGTAAATGAGAGAGACTGCTCAAAAGACGATACTTCTCAGAGACGGTGCCCTCGAACCGTTAATCAGAAGACGCCTTGGGGACAAACAGTGGCTGCCAGTGCCCGGGCCAGTCCGTGTCCAAGGAGGCAGGAGGCAGTGGGACGGAGGTGAGCAGGGCCTGGCACACAGCGGAGCTCCTGGTAAGAGACGAATGGCCAGGAGCACAGCCATCCTTCGCACGAGTGAGGAGACCACCCGTCTTCCTCTGATAGCCACTGGGGACATCAGGATGCCATGGGAACAAGGACATCCCAAAGCAAAGCTCGCGGACCAAAGATGCCACGGCCAGTGACCCTCCTTCAGCCACGGACCCATCAGAACAAGGAGGGTCAGTGTGTTCCGTAAGGCTCTGACCTGAAGACCCCAGAGCCTCTCTCGTCTGTGTCACCAGTGTGCTCAATGGGGACCCTGCACAGTCCCAAACACGCAGGGCCATGGAAGGGACTCTGTACCTGTGACGGGTCTGACGGGCCACATGTGCTGGAAAACTTGCCCGCCCGGCCCCAGGCCAGCCAGCAGCTCCCGGGTCCCTGGCAGAACCCCAGCAGCTTTATCTGGTGGCACACAAGTCAGCGTCCTCAACAGGAGGACCGCCGACATCAGGAGCTCCTCTCCCGGAGAGACAGGCTGAAACAGCTTGCACGTTTGTGTTTGTGGCTGACTCAGAGGTCAGACACGTGTGTGTACACGCCGCATTCCCCAGCTCTGCGAGGATGGGGTGCCGGCCACAAGTGCAGGCCCAGGCTGTCCCGCGGCCGGCCGGGCCCCCTCTCGAAACCAGCCCACATTCCTGACAGGCCTGGAGCTGCCCGTGGTGCCTGTCAGGACATGGGGCCCCTCACAGTCACTGTCAAGACATAAATCCCCAGGCAGAGCTCACGGGAAAGCACAGGACCCCGCAGTCAGCTCACGCGTGATGCTGACCCAGTCCCGGGCCGCGCCCTGCTCCCAAGGTGCGAACTGGGGTTGTGTCCCGCGCCAGCAGCTCGCGAAGGCATGTCGCGGGGACGAGTCCGTCTGCGGGAAATCCCGTAACCGGGGTACACACACTCTCCACCATCTGTGAAAACTCAGAATTCACGCCCAGTTCTCGCGTTCAGCTGTGACGTCATCACCGGTCAGCGGACTGTGACGCTCCGTGGGTCCACACCCCGCCTGGCCCCGCGCCCGTGCAGGCCTCAGGGGTGGGGACAGCGGCCCGGGGCCACGGCCTGGAGCCCACGTGTGGGGATGAGCCATGGGGCCCCGGTTCAGAGTCTCAGAGCTGGGAGATGCCAGAATGGAGCCCTCGGTTCCGTGGAGGGGTCACCTCCAGGCAAGGGGGAGCCCCCCAGCCCCTGTGGGCCCAGCCGAAGTGGGGGGGCCCGCCTGCTTCGCCCCGGCCCGGCTCCCAAGTGGCCACTGGCATGGCGCTTGGAAGCCCCAGACAACTTCCCTTGCAGGCGGACAGATAGGAGAGGGGAGCTGGCGGCAGCCGTGCCCAAGTGACTGCCCGCAGGTCCGGGATCCGCCTTCTGCTCGTCTTCCCGGAGAGCGGGGCGCCTCGTGCCCGAGCGCCGGGCCGCCCCGCCTCCCTCAAGCTTCTGGAGCCCGTGCCGTACGCCCACAGGGAGCAGCTCTGCCCGAGGGTCCCCGGAGCGGCCCCCACCAGCCACCCCCAGGGGCTTGGGGAAGACCGAGGCGGAGAAAGCGTCGCGCAGGCTCGCGGCTGCAGAGAGGCCCCCAGCACCCTGACTGGAGTCCAGCGGCGCGGTCAGGGCCGGTCTTTGTGGCGAAAATGCGGACAGGGTCCGTGGGGATCGGGGCCCCTGTGCGCTTGTAGAAAGTGAGGCCACGGGACAGGCCACGGGGGAGGGGGTCTGTGAGCCTGAGTCGGAGCCGTGAGCGGGCAGCACCCCACACCCAGGAAGGCGAGGGCAGCGCCGGGTGCTGGGGAGGCCGGAGTGGGGGCCACTCGGGAAAGATGTGGCCTGCACGTCTGGGCCTCACGGCTTCGCTGCTCAAGTGACAGCGACTTTCATGCCATTTCCCACTCAGAACAGGAAGGTCACCCAGCCCGTGCGCCGTGTCTCGTCCAGATTTCTTGTCTTTTCCTTCTTTCTTCTTTGATTCAAAACACCTTGTAGCTTCACGTCTTGTGCTGGCTTCCGTTCTCAGAGGCCCCGGGGACCCTGGCCACGAGGTCAAGAGGAGGGGGACAGGGCAGGGGCAGCAGCCCTGGGCAGGGGGCGTCCCAGGCACACAGGCAGGGAGGGGGCTGGAGGGCCCTGTGTCGGGAGCAGGGTCGGCTGTGAGCCAGGAAGGCACCGGCGGGTGGCAGGCGGGACGGAAAGCTGGCGGCGAGGACAGGACCCCGCACTTCGAGATGAGTGAAGACTATGGAGGGGCGGCCGTGGCCTCTGTGTCCGCGGGGACAGGCTGCTCAGGACCCGGGCAGGCAGGACGCCAGGCGCGGGGAGCACTTGCAAGGCCGAACTCTGTGCACGGGGAAGGACAGCACCGTGGCCGTTCGTGGCCGGTGGCCGCCACGGCTTTCTCCTGGCCTGTTCCCACCCAGGAAGCCTCCGTCTGTGGCAGCCCCACGCACACACACGTGCGCACGCACGCCGGCCTTCGGGGAGCAGACCTGAGGCCGCACTTCACAGGGAAGGGGTTTGAGGCCCCGCAGGCAGATGATAGGTCCCTGGTCACGTGGAGACTGGGACAGCGCGTGAGCCCCAGGATGGGCCTCGCTGCCCGCTGCCACTCCGTCTAAGCAGTCCCCGGGGGCTCTGAGTGTGAGGGGGGGCACAAACACCCGAGGGCAGTCCTCGGACTCCTGCTCCACCGCCAGTGCCCCCGGGGATGCCAGAGCAGCGAGCCCACGGTCCGAGCCCCAGATCTCACTCGTTTGGCTCCGGACAAATCCCATTGTGTGGCCACGTCGCGGGCGAAGCTGCGAGAACGCCCCCGAAGCTGCCGGAGGATCTGGGTCCAGAGGCACAAAGCCCACCCCCAACCCCTGGCCACATGGCCAGGGCAGCCCCAGACAATGCGACCTCCCGTCCCCGGACCCGAACCACAGGCCTCCGCTGCTAGATTAACACACTAATCCGTGCTCCGTCTCCGGTTCTTTGAGGCCGTTTTTGAAGGTAATTCAGGGCTACCCATTCGGGGCCTTAGACAAACCGTGGCCAGGAGTGACCTTTGATTCCCTTGGAGACGCTAACGAAGGCTTCCACAGGTGAAGGCCTTCTGTTCGCTCCGGACAACGCTGCCTGAGAACACAGAGCTAATCTCTCGCCTTTGTTCCCAAGGGCAAAGGTTCCAGCCGCCCCCTTTGAATCTGGCCTTTCAAGTATCCAGTGAGTAAATCCTAACAGGACCGGAGGCCTGGGATTAGTGGCCTGCAGGAAAGGCTCTCCCGGGTGCCTGATGACCACAGCCTCCCTGGGAGGAGGACGGGTCTCCCTTACCTTGGAAATGGGGTCATGTCGGGTCTTGTGGCCGCTACACCCTGAGGGAGAGGAGGCAAGTCAGAGACTGAGTATCTGCAGTGCTCACGCGACTGATGTGGACTGCGTCGCTGACAGGCGAGGACGGAGGCCTGACGTGTGTGACCCGCGGCTGGCTCAGCGCCCTGACCTCCTCACAGAGCAGGTGCACAGCCCGCCGGAAGGACGGACGGACGGAAGGACGGACAGACCGACAACCAGCCGGGAGCTGAGTGCCCCTGGAGCGCCGCCTCCAGCTCCCGGGGGCGCGTGCCGTCCAGCTGTGTGTCCCAGGGGACCCCGCACGCTGCCTCCCCGACCTTCGCACCCCGACGGCGCCCTCCGGGGACACCGCGGAGCCGCAGCCGTGGGAGAAAAGAGGAAACCGACGCCAGCACGTCGTGGAGCCGACACATCCACAGTCTCTCCTTTCCGCACGCAATCGATAGGAAATGATGATTGATGAGGCATTTCACTGCCTCTTTTCACATATGTCTTCAAAATCCGGTGTGCGTTTTCCGCGTGCAGCCCATTTCCACTCCGATGAGCTGCGTGGCGGGCAGCCTCCAGATCGCCAAGCCTGTTGTTCCCCGTGTCGGCGCCCCCTGTCCACGCGGTGCCCACAGAACCCCATGTGTGTGTGACAGAGGTGCCCTGGCAACGCGGCGAGCGACCTTTCAGAGTTCACTGGGTGTGAAGAATGACCTCAGACACCGATGGCACGGGGATGGCGGACGGTGGCAGGGCGCTGACAGCCCACGGGGACGCTCAGAGGGAAAGGCGTGAGTTTCAGAAGCCCCCGTGTGCCACCACACCATTCCTGCGTGGGGGACATTCCCAGACACCGGCTGGGGGCCCCACAGCGCTGCCCAGCTCTGACACAATGGGCCTGGACACATGCCCCACAGGTCAGGGGCTCCGTCCCACCGGACTGTCGGCCCCGGAGAAGCTAACCTCTCGAGTCCCGGGGCCGTCCGCGCGTCTGACGCAGCAGCTCTGGATCCCAAGCTCCCACGACCTCTTCTCGGGCGGTTTGCGGGCGCGGCTCGCAGGACTCGGAGAAGAGCCGGTGCTCGCGGACGCGCAGGACTCCCGACCAGCCCCCCGCGGTCCCCTACGTGGGACAGGGTGTCCTCACCCCTCCAGCGGCGTCTCTCTCCCCAGATCCCCACCTGTTCCCGGACCAGAAGCTCTCCCACCCCATACGCGTGCGTTTGCACGGAGGCTGCAGCACAGGGGCTGACAGATGAAACCCGCCTCCTCGCTGGTGGAGCCCAACCTCCAGCCCATCCGGTCCCCAAGGTCAGAGGCTGGGACCGAAGGGTCGGAGCCTCTAACCACGGGATTGGTTCCCTGACAACCCGCCCCTCCCTCCCGGGCTTTCCAAAAGTCTCCGTTAACACAACAGAAGACACCTTTGTCACGCTCATCACAGAGACCTTGCAGACTTCCTATAAATCACAGCATCACCGGAACCAAAGCCGTGAACTGTGGAGCCTGAAGATCCCGGAGGACATGAGAGCTTGTGACCCGAGTGACCGAGGATCCCCTGAAGAGAGAAACAAATAGATGGGGGCAGACCGGGAGGCCTCTCCCTTCCAGAAGCGTCCCCCAATGGACGACAGAGACGTGCCACCACCGGGAAGGAGAGGCTCTGGCTGGGACAGGCCCTGTTGCTGAGGCTCTTGGGGGCAGAAGACCCTCCCCATGGGCCCGGCTTAGCCACACAAACGTCTCTGAGCCCCAGGGCGGCAAATGTCCTTACTTCCACGGTCAATGGTGAGGTCACCCGACAGATATCTCCAAGTCCTCATGCCTGGGGGCTGGGCTGGGGGCGGGGACTCCCTGGGAGGAGGAGCCACGGACCCCAGAACTGCGTGGTTGGACCACCCCCAAGGCAGGAAAGGGAGAAACCCCGCTTCAAGCCGTCCCCCATAGACATTCCTTGTGACACGGAGAACAGAACGCTGGGGAGGGTCGGTGAGCGCGGCGGGCGAGCCCGGGTCTCTCCTGGCAAAGCGGCCGGAGGGAAGGTCTGGGAGACTGAAAACGTCAGGGAAGGCCTGAACGAAGAGACGGCATCCGCTCTGCAAACACCCGAGTGTTGCGGGAAAACACACGGACGTTTGAACGCAGGCAGGTGCAAAGGAGCCACCGTTGGCGATCTCAGAACCGACCGGGGCCGCGGATGCTTCCCAAGTCTCCGCAGATGGAAGAACCCAGGACGGGCTTGAAGGACGGTTCTGAGGGCCACGAAGAGCTTCCAGATTGATTTCAGCAGCCACAGAAGCACAGTTCACGGGCGGAGGGGACACAACGAGCAGCTCCAGAGCGCGTCCTGATGCTGACAAAGGGTCCTCCTCGAATCAGAGGCACCTTCGGGCAGGTGGGCCTGAGTGTGCAGAAGGAAGCGCGGCAGCCCCGTCCGTGGGCGGGGACCCCACACACTCGCCGCCGTCGTGAGGGCACCGGGACTCGGGGGACGAGCACGAGCCTCCCTGTGAGTCTCAGCCGAATGCCGTCTAGAACGAGAGAACACAAAGGGCTACAGGTGTCTCCACTTGCAAACCTCCCAAAAAGGAACACTAGAGGGTTATTTAGAAGAAATAAAGCAAAAGGCAAGTAGATGCCGTGAGGATGGGGAGCAGTCACGGAGAGTCGGTGACTCTACCACGAACACCGGACAGCGAGCCTCGTGTTTAACTGTAGGTAGTTACAAATGCTAAAATCTTGTTCCTGTTTGGAAGGATAGGAAGACCGAGCAGATTCCGACTTATTAAAAGTGAAGTTATGCAGTGAGATATGCAGTGTTAAGGGTTAGGGTGAATTTGAAAAGAAGAGAAATTAAAAACAGAACAGGGAAAATGAGGAAGTTACTACGATCTACTGACCAAAACTAGTAGCATCCCGATACCCACTAGTTACCAATTACTCGATGTAGCAGGAAAAAATACATCGTGAACAATAACACAGAAGCTATTTTTAAAATATCAGAAAGTCTGAGAAAGACGTGCCGGTCTTCGCGGAGGTGATTTGCGCGCACCGAGGTGGACGTGAGGACTCACTCTGCGAAGAGGGCGATTCTCCGCCTTAGGGGCTGCGTCGGAGCCGCCAACCCCTGCTTCGGCCCAGGCCGTGATCTCGGGCTCCGGGTGGTGGGGTCCGCTCCTCCGCGCTCGCCCGCAGCCCCTTGCTCAGTAAAGGCCGTTCCAGCCGGAGCTCCGGGAGGCTCATGACGGAACTTGACAAGCTGGTCCTCGATGTCATGAGCGCGGAACTGAAGACGAGCGCAGGGCAGGCCCCGGTCAGGCCCGCGGTCCAGCCGCGCCATGTGCTGCGGTGCTGCCGCAGGGACCCAGGACAGCGGCGCATGTTTCTGGGATTTTGGTGTATGACAGAGCAAGGCACAGGACAAAGGCCCTGTTAACAGGTAATGTTGATATGACATCAAAAGCACAGACAACAAAAGGAAAAACTAATTTAAATTACATAAAAAATAGTCACTTTGGGGGCACCTGGGTGACTGAGTCCGTTAAATGGCTGCCTTCGGCTCAGGTCATGATCTCAGGGTCCTGGGATCGAGCCCCACTCAGCAGGGACCTGCTTCTCCCTCTCACTGTCTCCCTGCTTGTGCTCACACGCTCTCTCTCTCTCTTTCTCTCTGTCAAATAAATAAATAAAATCTTTAAAAAAAAAAAAAAAAAGCAATCACTTCTGTGCATCCAAGGACACCAAGAAAGCAGAGACAACCTACAAAATGGGAGAAAACATCTACAAGTCATATATTTGATAAGGAATCACTATCTAGAATATATAAAGAACTCTGTAAACTTGACGAAAACAAACAAACAAAATTTTTAAATGGGCAGAGAACTTGAAGACAAAGGACCCACAAGCACACGAATGACGGTCACCAGGGCACCGGCGACGAAGCCACGTTACACTCTGCCCCACGCCCCCCTGGACAGCTGGTGTGCGTGTGTCAGTGAGCGAGGACCCGGTGTTGGCGAGGAAGTGCGGAAACCGGAACGTGTGTGCGCTGGGGGCAGCGGGCAACACCGTGTGGCCGCCGCTGGAAGCAGCCTGTCGCTCCCACAAAATTTGGACGTGCAACTGCCTCCTTCCTGGTTCTAGGAATCCACCTCCCAGCTCCGCCCAGAACACGAGGACACGCACAGGTGCTTACACGCCCATGTTCACGGCGGCGTTTGTCACAGGATCCCAGAAAGGAAGCAACCAAGGGTCCACCCACAGGTGAGCAGGTGACCGGAACGTGACCGCGACCCAAGGGAAGCAGCAGACCCGGACCTAGGCCTGGAGACCGCGTCGCTCACCAAAGCCAGCAGACACAGAAGGGCCATGTGTGCGAGGCGCCAGGAGCAGCAAATTCGCCGAGATGGAAGGTAGACAGGAGAATGGGGTCGGTGTTTCATGGGGACAGTGTGTGGGGCACGAGGAAACGGTTCTGGCTGAAGACAGTGAAGGCATTTACGCCCGTGCAGGCAAACACTTACCGGTGATAACGGGGTGTGTCTGTTTACAATAAAACACGGCGCTGGGGACGTTGGCTGTGGTAGAAGCGTGCTCCTACCCCAAACTTTCCTGGTATGTGCGCTCTGAGGGGACTAAAGCCATAAAAGTAAGAAGCAAAGCATTAAGGTTTTGCAAGTTAATATAGGAAAATACCTCTTCGATCATGGGGGAAACTCATTTTAAAATACACAGAAACAGGCCCGGTTTCCGCACTTCCTCGCCAACACCGGGTCCTCGCTCACTGACACACGCACACCAGCTGTCCAGGGGGGCGTGGGGCAGAGTGTAACGTGGCTTCGTCGCCACAGGTGAATAGGTTTGACCGCATCACAATGAGCCATTTCTGTGCCAGCGCTGGCTTCGCAGGTCGGTGAGAGCAGGACGGTGAGATGGACACGGAGGGCACACGGCACGGCACGGCCACCGTTTCTGTGACTCAGACAGAAGGTCTTCGCGCACGCCGACACGCACGAACGCGTGTGAGCTGACCGCACTCCCACAGACCTCTCGAAAAGTAAGCTGGGGAGGACAGTGGTCCCAGAGGGCCGAGGCTCACCTGTCACTCGTCCCGGCCTCGCTGTAAACCGGGAAGTGCGGGTTTACAGAACAGGAGCCCTGTCGCCTCCTTTAGAACCAGGAGCCACACAGTTCGGGCTCGCTGGTGTTTGCGGAGGGGAGGGGGAGGGGCCGGGCCCAGCTGGAGGCGCTGGGGTCGTGCCACGTGTTGACGTGGACGTGCCCCGGGATCGGGGCTGCCTGTGACCCTGAGTTCACACAGGAGCACCCACCGGAACGAGCCTGAAGGTCTGTGTAGGGAACCACACACCCCGAACCAGCCACGGAGTGAGCTGTCGGTGGCCACGGGAGTGACAGAAGACGGACCAGGCCCAGGGTGACGGTCACAGCGTCTAACGACCCACACGCAGGGGGCCCAGGCCGCCCCCCACCCCGTGTGCACAGGTCAACAGCAGCCTGGGGGTCTTGCAATCCGGAGCGTGAACTTCTCCTGACAGTTCGGACCGCGTGGGGGGCAGCGCTGGCCTCTCTCCCCGCCCCCCGGGCCACGGTTCCAGACGCCCCATGCTCACAGGCGGCTCCCCAGCCCTGTTCCACGAGGGGCAGAGCCCGCAGCCTGGAAGACAGTCCTCCGCGGGACCCGGGGGCCAGGGCCACAAGAACGGGGACTCTAAGCTGCTGTTCTGAGCTGCCTGTCCCCACGACCTGCTGACGCCCACACCTCCTGCTTCCCTGACCCTGTGGCGTCTCACTCGTGGCGGGTTCCAGGTTCAGTTCCCAGACCACACCCCCATCGTCCGAGTCCCATTTCTGGACCCACCGCAGAGGCCACCAGGATGTTGTGGTCTGTGGTCTGGCCTCCCTCGGCTCTGGCCCCAGCCGGGTTCCACACAGAGGTTTGCTGGCGGGGCCGGCGTCTGGCACAGGAGGGCACGGTCTGCAGGAGGGAGAGGACCCACAGGGGCAGCTTGGGGTCGGGACGGGGCACAGAGTGGCAGAGAGAGGGTCTGGGCTCTGACCACAAGCTGTGCGGAGTCAGAGCCATGTTTTGAGGACAAGAATGACACAAAGGGCCATGTGACAACTTCATGCCCCTCATCTCGTAGGGAAGGAACAAGCGGCCTGGGGACCAAGGAACATGTCTGCGGATACAGGCCCAGCCCCCACCCAGACCCTGGGCTCCACTGCCCAACCTCGCAGCCCAACCCAGTGGCGACGCCACAGTTGGTGCCTGGGTATCCTCAGGGAAAGCCCAGGGAGACCTGCCTCCTGTCCACACCCCCGCCAGAGGACGTGTGGCCGCCCGTCCATGTTCCCACCGGGCTTCTGCAGATGTTCCAGCATTAGAAGGCAAGCCGGACAGACCTGTTTCTGGGCATGAAGAGCTGCCCACGGAGAGGACGTGGACACTTGGAGGGTGGTACCGTTTGGGGCGTCAGGACTTACCCTCAGCTCCGTGGAAAGAGTGTCTTCTGAGGTGGGACAGACCCAGGGTCCGTTCTTTAAAGATTTTATTTATTTACTTGAAGAGAGAGATCACAAGCAGGCAGAGAGAGAGAGAGAGAGAGGGGGAAGCAGGCTCCCCACCGAGCAGAGAGCCCGACAGGGCACTCGATCCCAGGACCCTGAGACCATGACCCGAGCCGAAGGCAGCGGCTCAACCCCCCGAGCCACCCAGGCGCCCCCCAGGGTCCGTTCTGACCGCCCCGAGCCGCGTCATGGATCCCACGGGCTCATTGTTTCAACAGTGAAATAAAGGATGTAAACCCGGCAGAGTCGCCAAAGGCTCCCGCTCCCCATGGCAAAGGGCAAGGTCGCCGCGGGGCTACCAGCGCAGGCCTTGCTTCTCCCCACGCCTGCCTCGGAGCCGCATGGCCCCTCGGGGGCCCCCACCCGTGGAAGGGTCGGCCGTGATGCTGCGTCAGGGGAGGCCGCTCCGGAAGGGCAACCGGCAGGTATGAGCAGCCGCCGCGGCCGGTGAGGCCAGAGCGAGGGTGTGCAAGTCGAGGGGAGGGGACGGCTGCGCCCCTGCGAGAAGACGGACTGCGGGGGGGAGGGCAGCGGCCGGCAGCCGGCACCACCATGCCCCGGTGGACGGCCGGGCCGGCGCCCTGGGCCAGGGAGTGCTGGGCAGGCAGGAGCGGGGCCCCGGGGGACGTCTGCGCGGTCGGGGGATCGCATGGAGCACAGCCAAAGCTGGTGACCTACAGACGACCCGAGCGAGCGTCTTGCCGATGGAGAAGCCGGCCTTGGGGGCGTCTCAGCCCTCCCGCCGTCTGGCACGCATCTCTGGGGCGGCTGCTCAGTCCGTCCCCAGGCAGTGAGGTCCAGAGGCCGGCGATGCAGGCTCCTGGGCTTGCTTCCTGCTGGCTGAGCGGGACGGTCTGCCAGGGACACAGTGACGCTGCTTCTGAGCCACTGGGATGCTGGACAGTAGGCACAGCCCCTTCCCTGCCTCAGAGAAGGCAGCAGACGCACAGGTGTGGGCTGACGACTGAGGCCCACGCGGGTATGGGAGGTGCAGACGTCCCCTTCCTACGGACCGAACAATGGCCTTTCCACCTGAGGCCTGGTCCAGAAGCAGGCTGGAGGCCGGTCGCCTCCGCCCGGTGCAGACCTGTTCGCACACGGACCCTCTGGGCAGCCTCATGGGAGGGGCCGGGACCCCGTGTTCTCGGGGGCAAAGCCATCCTGGGGAGCGAGCAAACAGCCCCCCACCCTATGCCAGATCGACCTGTCGCCGCCAGCAGCCGCCCCAGCTCCACTCCTCGCCGGCCCCCTGTGCTCCGGTGCCCCCGGTCCGTCTGCAGTGCACGCTGCCCGCGGCCCGCAGAGACGCTCCCCGGCTGGGCCAGGTGTAGGCGTCCGGCCGAGAAGCCAGATTTCCAGAACACGGCTCGGGGAGGGGGGCAGGCACCAGAAGCACTGATCTCCCCCCACTACCCAGAAACCGTGCCGACCCCCTTGCTGGGGCAGAAGTGCGGCAAGATCCGGGCGGCCGTGGCCTGCGTCTACGATCAGAGCAGCCCGGGCCCCGCCTGGCACCAGCCGCCGCCGCCGCCACGAGCCGGAGCACAAAAGCGGGAGGCTTGGAAGAATTCCCCCTCGGAAGGAGGAGAGAATTACGGGACCCTCGGGGCTGCCAAGCTCCAGCCCAGACCTGGTGGCAGCTCGGGGAGGGGGCGCCTGGCTGAGGGACATCAGGACAGACTGTGTTTTGGCAGCTGAGGTAACGGCTGGCAGGAAGGGGAACGTGCGCACGGCGGCCCCGACGAACGACGTGTGATGACCGCAGGCGCTCGGCGGGGACGCCAGGTGAGAGCGGGGACACGGGCGCGCCCGCCGCCAGCCGAGGGCGCCGTGCGCACGGAGTCGCCTAGCTCACGCGTGTCCCCGCAGGAACGGCCGCCCTGGGGGCGGGTCCACCTGCGCTGCAGGCTGGGCTGTCTGCGGCCCCGCGGGGGCCGCTCTCTTGCTCAGACCGTCTGCGAGCCTGGCCGCAAGGAGGGGTGGGCCTGGCCGTGTCCCCCTCAGCCTGGAGACGGGGCTGGGCGTGGGAGGGCCGGCCCTGCAGGCTCCCCTGGCACCTTCCGAGGGATCCCTGGCTGAGTCCCTGTGTTGGGCACATATCTGTCAAGAAGATTAGTTTCAATTTGCCGTGAATGTTTCCAAACTCCTTCCTCGTACACGGAAGTGTCACCACCTCGTCGCCGCCTCTGCCAAAGAGAATGGCAAGTGTGTAAGAGGGAGTTTTCTGTTTTCGGGGAGAGAGAGAAATGACGCTCACTTTACATAATCCCTTGGCCCGCCAGCGAGCCCTTCCCTGCCGGGAGATGCGTGGGGCCCGCACGGGGCCTCTGTCGGGAGCGTGTACGCGCTGGTCCAGGCTGTCCTTGAGGAAATCCGGGCCAAAGCAAAGAGGACAGTTTAGCCTGGAGTGGCAGATCGCACACAGCAGCCGGGCTCGCGCCGCGATCTGGGATGCTTTCTGCTTAACCCACGTTTGGGCATTTAACAAAACAAATCCTACCGAGGCCTGACCTTCCAGAGAGCAGAAAAGAAAGGGGTGAAAATGGACGGCATGCCGGTCCCTCCGGCGAGCACCGGGCCATGCAGCCCGGTGGGGAGGCCCCCGTGTGTGCCCCAGGCCTTCCCGGCGGCGAGGGAGGCCCTGGAGAGCACAGGGACGTGGCCGTGCCGTGGGCTGCTCCTCGGACAGAGCGGAGCCCACGGGGGAGCGTGACGCCGACAGGTCCACACGGCCCGGCTGTCCTTGTGGCTGCTGCTTGGAAGCCGTCCAAGAGACTGTGTCCTGCGCCGGCTCGCTCCCGAGCCCACCTGCCCTGGAAATGGGTGCGGGCAGCTCCTGCCAGTTTTCCCACTTTGCACGGTTCAGCTGGACGCGCGGCCTCAGAACGGGATCCACTGTCTCGCCGCCTCCGAGGCCGCCCCCTCCACTCACGGCCCGCTGCCTCCCGCCATCCTGCTGCGTGGCCCGGGGCCACACGCACGTGGGAAGCCCTTCGAGGAGAGCCGAAGGAGCAGCCAGTGGACAGTCAGCCACAGAGAGACCCCGAGGACAGCAAGGTCGGATCCACGTCGTTGCCGGGCTCACGGGTTCTGTGACTCTTGTTGGTGACGGTTTGCCCTTTGGGGGACATAGCCGGGTCAAAGTTTCAAAACTCACACCATCGTAGGAAATCACCGATGAGTTCAGGGAGCCCTGCCCTGGGAGACGTGGGCCAGAACACAGGTGCTGAGCCCCAGCTGCCAAATCAGTCCCGCCGCTGTTCCCGTTGGCGCCGGAGGCAAGCCCTGGGCTGTGGTCCTACGCGAGGCCCCTCAGGAGGGAGGGGGCGTGTGATCAGGGTACGAGCTCTCGGTTCTGTCTTCCTCTCACCTCCCCCTTGGCCGAGGCGATCTATTTATTGCCAGCTTCCCCGCACAAGACACAAATGAATGACCCAGATGTCCGACTCGTAGATCATTTAAGACACGGCCATGACGCACGACATATCAGACACTGGGTACTGGACGTGATGCTGGAGCTATAGGAGTCCGGACACAGGGACCGGTCTCCTCGGGCTCCCACGCAAGTCCCAGGAGATACATGTATTTTCTCTAACGCCAGAAGATTGCTGCCTTTCACGGCAGGAGCACGCTCTACCTCGGAGGCAGGAATGTTTTTCCACGCTCGGCTCCCAGTCGCCACAAAACCATAACGGGATTCTGCAGAATTCCCATTATGAACAGCAAGCTCAGGACAGAGCAGTGATTCAGGGATTTGAAACGGGTGCACGGGCATCGCCACGGCCCCGTCCTCTTCCACGGTCGCCACGGAGACCAGGGCTCAGACAGGTCCTTCTTAACAGTGGGCATCTGTGTACGCGAATTTCCTACACGCTGGCTCTCTTGCTTCCGATTTTACTTGCACAAAGGGTTTTAAATGTGTGCATCATGTCGATTTAAACGTACGGACTACGCCTATAGATCGTCCACCCACCTACGCCCCGCCGCCCATGTCCGCTTCACGCCGGACTGTTTGTTTGAGTCCACGTGCATATTCTCTGTTTCAAACCCAGAGGAAAATGTAAGCTTTTAAATAATGGCCGCACTAGCTCTCAGCTTTTCCTGCTCGGGTATTTTGTTAAATTAATTCGAGATGCTGTTGAACTCCAAGTGCGTAAGAAAGCAATATGTCTTCATGGAAAATTGGGTTTTCAGCGATACGTGCTGCCGGCTGCGGCTACACATAATTACATGTCAAAATTCAAACACTTGGCTTCGAAAGCTGGTTACGGGTACTTGGTTTTATCTTGTAATAGATACAAGGATTTTACAAAAATTGGATCATCTTTGTCAAAGCTGAACAGTATTTGTTAAAATTAAGCATTAAAAACATTAATAAAATAGAATTAGACATTTTCTTAACATGTTAAGATACATCTATTTCAACCCAAAGACAATATCAAGTGAAAGCCAAATAATGAGAAAATTTAGTAAGATATCTGAGTATCTATGTTAAAATTAACATAAAGAAACCAACCGCTTTATAAACACCCCTAATTAGCCAACAAACAAAGACAGAGCATCAGGAGTGACCTTAAGAGAGTCACGTTCAGATAAAAATTCATTTGAGAAAATCTGAACCAGTGGGAAGAACATCCGTCTTCCCCAGCTGAATTTATAAATCAACGCACAAAGGAATTAGAGAGGGAGTCCGGGTTTTTCTGGATCTTTGCATTTTTTACTGCAGAGGGAGGAGGAGACAGTCTGACCCTGATGTTTACATAAAAAGAGAAGCAACAAGAATAGGCAGGAAACCCCTGAAGGAAAGACAAGAACCGTCAGTGACCCTACCAGCTCCGCAATCATACGATCGCCTCAGTGATGAAAACCCTGCTGCTGGCCTCGTGAACAGACACACACAACATAAAACCATGGAAAGTACAGGTAAGCACAAAAACATGTGAGAAACTAGCATACAGTCCAGGTGATGTCTCAAAGTAGCAGTGAAACATTGGTGGATGGCTTCGGAGGGACGGAGCAGCTATGTAAACAAATGATAAATAAATAAACGAGAAATAAATAATAAAAGACAAAAGCCACACCCATGTCTCATGTTGCACATCAAAATAAATTCTTTACAAGTCGAATATATAACTGTTAAAAATACAACCATAGGGGCGCCTGGGTGGCTCAGTGGTTTGGGCTGCTGCCTTCGGCTCGGGTCATGATCTCAGGGTCCTGGGATCGAGCCCCGCATCGGGCTCTCTGCTCCGCAGGAAGCCTGCTTCCCTCTCTCTCTCTCTCTCTCTCTGCCTACTTGTGATCTCTGTCTGTCAAATGGATAAATAAAATCTTTAAAAAAATAATAATTAAAAAAAATAAAAATACAACCATAAAACGATTGATAGAAATCATGGGCAGATTTCTTTATAACTTTGTAGTCAAGGGAAGACTTTTCTAATTCAAACTAAAAATCCAAATGCAGTAAAAGAAGAATTTATAAATTCAACTACATAAAAATAAAATTTCTGCATGAAAAACTGCAATCAGCATATTGAGGAGTCAAGAAAGACAATGAGAAAAATAGATATTTCATCTCCTATCACAACCTATATCCTTAATATATTACGAGCTCCTAGAAACCAATAAGAAAGACAAAGATTAGCAACCCAGCAGATAAATGGGACATAACTTTAACTGGATAGTTCAGTAAAAAGAAAACTCAAAAGATTCTCAACCTTACTAATAATAGAAAACCTACTGGATTAGTAAAATACTCAGTTAATGAGATTTTGAAGATAGAGGTGCTTTCATACATTGAGAGTAAATTTTACAACCATATGGAGAATGATTGGGAAACAGCTATAAAATCAAAAAGGCGCATATCTTTGAGTAATTTTTCTTATAGGAATTGACTCTAATGATGTGTGCAAAATGACATATATGCAATGATCTTGGTCCAGCATTATTTATTATAACAAAATATTGGCAAAAACTTAAGTGTACATCAATAGGAAATGTCCATATAATGGAACACTATGTAGCTTTAAAAACTGGAGAATTTCTCCATTTCTAAAACGGGAGATTCTCCAATATGTCCTGTTAAGCAAAGGGCAGGTATAGTATAGGAAATACGCTACTCTTTGTATAAAAAAAAAAAAAAAAAACAGGGAGAGTGGAAGTGGGCATACATATTCAAAATTGTTTGTATATATGTCAGGAAACTAAGAGTACGCGATAACCACAACTCATACCTTTAACATATGAAGAGTTCCGAGAAATCAATAAGAAAGAATGTGTTACACAGAAGAATGTGGAGAAACTGCGCAGAGGGCACAGGGGTGGAAGGCAGACATCACACTGAATACCTTTCCATGGTTTTTATTTCTAAACCATGTGAATTTTTACCCATTCATAAATTCAAATTAAACAAATTTTAGGGATTAAGTGATCTTTTTTATTTAAGAAACACCCTCTTCAATGTTTGAGAATCATATAATATATATTTCTATTTCCTAACTGGACAGACTGCCGCTGACCTCGTAGACCAGTTTTTTCAGCACGATCGTCAACAACAAATCGAAGTATGCTGTGGTTTGTGCTCACGAACCAGTTCAGGCAACATAGTCTTTGCTTACATTATGATTTTCTATCTTCTCTTTTTCTCTGTACTATGGACTCTGCGGCGTCCCATTATCAGCTCCTTTGAACGCGGGTCACATCCTACAGAAGCTAAAACAGCTCTGTCGACAGTCCCCACCGTGCCGACGGCCAGGTTCTGCATGGGACAGGTGAAGTCGGGCATTTCCAGTTAGTCCCCTGAGGAGTGACAGAATCACAGCCACACGGTTCTGTGGCAGACTCCTGGACGTGCACAAACTCGGTGTCGGGCACAAGTCTGCTCTCTGGCCAGGCAGGGGTGGGTCTCTGCGGATTTCTGCTGGGGGTGGTTTCCTTCTCCGGCCTCCCGTCTGTCCGTCTCTGTCCTGCTGTCCCAGCAGTGCTGTTTGACCCAGACCTTTGCAGCCTGCCAGTCTTTTCCTGGAACCAGTGAGCGGCCAGCCAGGAAGAAGACAAGAGCCATCAGTCAGACGCAGGGGATTTTGGAAATTTATGTTATTCCCAGGGAGGCCGAAGTTCCACATCCTGCTGTGCTGATGAAGGCGCATCCCAGCAGCCCGGCCGTCCTCTGCCTGCACCCCCCGGCTGTCGGATTTCTCCATCCCCTGCGGACCTGCGGCCTCGGTCCTGTCCAGGGGTCCTGCTGACCACCTAGCCTGCCCACTTTCTCTCTCGGATGGTGGCCAGCCCCATGGCCCTTCGGTAGCTCTGTGGCCTCACCAGGAGCTGACCGCTCTGGGGGTCGCAGCTGCCTCGCAGGGTGATCGTCAGGGTTGATGACGACGTAGAGAGGCAGGTGTCAGTGGTCACAGGGGCAGGGCTGCTTGGCCTCTGGGTCCATGTCCCTCACTTCCATCACGGGCCAAGCCCCTCTGACCCTGGCCCACAGGGGCCTAGCCCTGTCCTTTCTTGTGACATGTGCTCAGCCTGGCCCCAGGCTGGCTGTCCCCAGTCCTCTCCGGGCTGTCCCCGACCCTGCGTCCAGCAGGCTCTCCCTCTAGCTCCTCGCCCTCCGCTGTGCCCTGGCGGCCTCACGGCCCCAACACAGCTGGAGGCTGAGCTGTTCCTCCCACCGATTCCACAGGCACGTGGAGAACACGGGAGAAACCGCGTGTGACTCTTGGGGCGGGTGACCTTGGGGAGAAGGCTCATCCTCTGGGGTGCGGGAGAGGCGCCCTCAGCAAGCTGCCGGGTTGGGGTAACCCAAAGCAGGACTGGCGAGAGGACCGCGCCGCCCGCCGCATCCCTGAGGAACAGACACACAGCGGCGCAGGAGGCCGGAGGAGCCCGGGACCCTTCGCCTCGGATCTGGCGCCCCGCGGGGTCCTGGGGGCCGCAGCTGAGCCGCGGTGCCGCCGGGCCCCCAGCTAGTCTGGGCGCAGCGATGCGGTGAGAATCCGGGGAACGTGCGACACGGAAGTCGGGACGCTCGCCGGGCCATGGGCTCGGACCCGAGATGCGGCGCTGGGGGCACCGTCTGCGAGGCAGGGCCGGGAACAAGTGTCTGTCGCAGGTGCTGAAGCTCGCGGCCGCCGCGCTCAGATGCCGGGGTATTTCGGGACTGCTCATTAGGCGCCGGGCCCCATGCCAAGCAGAAGCTGGCACAGGCGGGCCTTCGGCAGCAAGACGTGCGCGCTCAAACCGGGCGGGGGAGACGCGGTGCCATGGCTGGACGCCCCAGCCACCATCTGGACGTGACCCGTTTGCGCGAGGCCATACCCGCACCATTTGTCTGCCAGCTGGATGTCACACCTCTGGGTCCCCGCGGAGGTGTCTGCGGCAGTCACACCTCCTTGTTGTGGGTTCCCCAGTGGGACAAACATGGGGCAAATGGGCTTCTAGCGATGTGTCAGGTGCGGCCATTAAGCAGTCTTCCTTCCCAGGCCTGATGGTGACGGGCAGGCCCCGGCCCCCCGCCGTGTGCAAGGGACGGGCGCCTCGCCCACCGTCCCCGGGGACCTGCACCTGCTCTCACGCGCTCCGAGGTGTGTGACACACACACATTTCTCTCTGCTGCTGCGGGACCCACTCGTCTCCCTCGCTGAGCCCCTGGCCTCGGCCCGGCGCCGGCCCTCCTCTGCCCCCTCCTCCTGGGCAAGTCTGAGAGTCTGGCTCCTTCGCCGCCTACCGCTGGCTCCTCAGACCCCTTCTCCCCGGC
Organism: Mustela nigripes; assembly: GCF_022355385.1. NCBI lineage: Eukaryota > Metazoa > Chordata > Mammalia > Carnivora > Mustelidae > Mustela > Mustela nigripes. Next base: position 149,361,713 of record NC_081561.1, on the reverse strand, counting down.
CCTACCGGTCTGTGCTCTGCGTCCCCTCCCGCTCCAGGCGCCCCTGCTCCCTCCGCTCCTTGTTCAGACCATCCCGGCGACGCCCCCGACTCTCCCCAACCGTCCTCCGCACCCCTGAGCCTCATGGCCGAACCCCAGGGTGCTGTGCAATGTGGCCGCCCGTCCCTCTGGGGCTGCCGTGGGGAACCCCGTGGTGCTCAGTGTCGTCACCCGGGCCTCACTCACTGTCCCATCTCCGGGGCCGTCTCTTTCTCAAGCCCCCAGGCCTCCCACACCCCGACGAGGTTCTTCTCAGCCTTCTTGCTGGTGTTTTCTGGGCTCTGTGTCTGCACAACTCTCCTCCATCGTGGGCCTGGCCCCTCTGACCCCCACCCGCAATGGCCTTGCCCTGTCCTTTCTAGGGAAGTGTGCTCAGCCTAGCCCGGGGCTGGCTGTCCCCAGGCCTCCGCAGACTGTCCTGTCCCTGTGCCCAGGCATCAGGCTGCTCACGCAGCTCTTTCCCGGGCCCGGTGCTCATCTCCCCCTCACTCTGCAGACCCCAGGTCAACCAGACGAGGCTCTGAGCACGAGACAAGCTCACCGTCACACCGTTGACGCGTTGACGGAGAAGGCCGTGATGGTCCCGCGTCTCAGCCCACGGCTCCCTGCTGACCAGACCGAGGACTGCACGCTTGCCTCCCGCACTCTCTCCCTCCGCCGCCATGGCCCAGCTACCGCGGATGTCTGCCTGCCTCCGTGTCAGGCCAAGGGCCACGTCTTAAATGTTCAGGGACCCCTTGGCCCCCTGGCGGAAATAAATATCCCCACAGTAACAGCATACTCAGTTTCTGACTAGATATGTCAACTTAGTATGTGACTTTCATCCACGGCCGAGAAATGTGACTTATCAGAACGAGAACCCAGTCCCAGCAAGACCCGGGGCTCCAGGGCTCCCAGCCCTAGGACACTGGTTCACGCAGAGGGGAGGCCCACGAGATTGTCGGGAACAGGATCAGGTCTTAAGCGCTGGCAGTGCAGGAGTGAAGACATCGCAGGGGGAGGTTTGGTGGAGGGACATGCTGACAGGCGGGAGCTGCCCAGAGCCCAGGGGAGAGTCCCAGACCATCCCTCGAGTCCTGTCAACGGCACAGGGACAGACCCACGGGGGATACAGGGATGTCAGACGGCCCACTGTGCTGCCCACCAGCCACAGGGCACCTGGCAGGCTCTGTTCTCGCTTTGGTGGCTCCTGGACACCTCCCTGCCCTCGTGACCGCACGTCTCAGGCCCGCCCTCTTCCCCTCAGCATGGGCGGATGTGCTTCCTTCTCGGGGTGGCTCCGAGGTCTGTTCGCGCCTGATGAGCACCAGGACAACGGCCTGCCAAGCGTCCCACCGCGGGTGCCGAGGACGCGTGGCAGAGCCCCACGGGGGAGGCGCGTGGCCAGCTCTTGCACTGGGACCCACTGCGTGGGGCAGCCAGTGGCGGGGCCCGCACGACACTCCTACCTGGAAAGGAAGAGCTCACATTCCCACTCGACTCGTCCCCCTCGGGCTTCCTGGGCCTCCGTGCCCTCGAACGGAGTTAATAGGACCATCCGGCGCAGGGGTGCGCGCAGACCTGGGCAGTTAGGGAGGGCACTTTGAAAGCGAATGAGGGGCGCCTGGGTGGCTCAGTGGGTTAAGCCGCTCAGGTCATGATCTCAGGGTCCTGGGATCGAGTCCCACATCGGGCTCTCTGCTCAGCAGGGGGCTTGCTTCCCTTCCTCTCTCTGTGATCTCTTCCCATCCTCTCTCCTACTGTGATCTCTCTCTGTCAAATAAATAAATAAAATCTTTAAAAAAAAATAAAAAAAAAAA
>NC_081561.1:149325563-149359775 GCF_022355385.1 Mustela nigripes | reverse complement strand
GGGGCGCCTGGGTGGCTCAGTGGGTTAAGCCGCTCAGGTCATGATCTCAGGGTCCTGGGATCGAGTCCCACATCGGGCTCTCTGCTCAGCAGGGGGCTTGCTTCCCTTCCTCTCTCTGTGATCTCTTCCCATCCTCTCTCCTACTGTGATCTCTCTCTGTCAAATAAATAAATAAAATCTTTAAAAAAAAATAAAAAAAAAATAAAAAAAAAATAAATAAAAAAAAAAGAAAGCGAATGAGCTCGCTTGTCGGGGCGGCATTTAAGGTTTCCAGCGAGAAGTCGGGGCCTGCTGGCCCCCCGAGCGGCACCACGCCGCAGGCCCGCGGTTCACGACCTTGACCTCCACTGCTCTCACTTTAAAGTAACTGCGTGTCGGAAGCACCCCTGCGTCATCTGGTGACTCGAGGTCCCACGGTCACCCGCGGCCCCAGGGAACCCGGCGGCAGGGGCCGGAGGCGGGCAGGGTCCTCCCAGCGCCCGGGGCCCCCCTCAGCCCCCCGCCCTCGCAGCCTCTGGGAACAGCCTGGTGGGAACTGCGAGGTCACTGCCAGTCCCCCAGCCCCTCCCCCGCGGGAAAGCCGCCGCGGTCCCGGAACAAAGGGCTCTGGCTGCGGCTGGCTGTGCGGGCACGGGCAAAGGCAGACACAGGGACACCCGCCGCCGCTGTCCCCAGGTGGGTGAGGTCGCTGGAGGGTCCGTGGCTGAGAGCCACCCCGACCGGCTGCCGGCCTCGCTCCTCGTCCCCGCCCAGCATGGCCTAATGACCCCCTGCGTGTGCAAGCAGGGGACGCATGGTGGCCTGACCCGCGGCCACGCAGTCCAGCGGCCGCCCCGCCCGGCCCCGGTGCTCGGCCAAACAGCGCCACCACGCGGCCTTCAGGGGGAATGCGACGCCGGGAAGTCCCATGGGCTCCCAGCTCTGGGACACCTAAGGATCACTCCGAACCAGCTCCCTAACCGGACCCAAGGTCACCAACACACAACCGACACCCTGTCTGACGTGACCCGGGCGAACGCCAGGACGCCGGGGTGAGCAGGGCGCAGGCGGGAGAGGCAGCTCCCTCCACCGGCCGCGGGCAGGTGCGGTTCTCGGGCTGACCCTGCCCAGGTCAGCTCTGATGTGCCTCCCCAGCTTGTTTACCAAAAACTCTGCAGACACCCCGACACCAGCAGCTGGAGAGGGGACGCCCACGGCTGTGCTGCCGGCAAGGTGGCCGCTTGGGAGGTCGAGTGAGGGGGTCTCTTCTCTTTGCGGAGAACTCCGTAGCGGTCCAGTGGCGAGAAGTCTGGCTCGGGAACAGGTGGCTGACCCCGCGGGAAGGCAGGGCCACATCCCTGGGGGTGCCCCGGAAGCCAGGGGCCAGCGGCGTACGAGCTCAGAGGAGGGGGAATGCCGAGGGGATGTGCCCGAGCATCTGCGAGAAGAAGAGTCCCCTCATGACAACCGGGCCTCACCGACGAGGGGGCCGTGGCCCCGCACCTGAGGAGCCCGTGCCGCCGGTGGTGTGACGGCTGCCACTGCACGCGGAGAAAGGAACGGCAGGCAGGCTGAGCCCAGCTCCCAGAGAGCCCACCCTGCCCGCTCTGGGAGGACCCTGCGCAGGTGCCTGGGGGCAGCGAGAGTCCCCCTGGTGCCTGCTGTCTCGGGCACACTGTTCTCTCACCTCTGAGCCGAGGCCAGGTCAGCCGAGGGTGTGGAGACCGCTGTGACATTCTGGAGCCCAGCACAGACCGAACATCGGGGCCCATGTGCGTAAAGCAGGACGTGCGGCCCAACGCCTGAACGTTCTTCCAGGGACTGGATGGGGTCACCCCAAATCTGTATGCTGAAGCCCTGCCTCCCAGGACTTCAGAAAGAGACTCTGTGTGGAAGTGGGGCCTGTAACAAGATCATCAGGTTAAAACGTGGCCCTTAGCTCCTGCTCCGTCTGACGGAGGTCCTTGTGAGAGGAGCAGATGGAGAAAGATGCGCCCGGCCCGGCACGCACGGCGGACGACCTGTGGGGAGGCCACAGAGGGCGGTGTCTGTGCGCGGAGACACAGAGGCCACGGACAAGCCGGCGCAGGCGCAGGGACGTCTCCGCCCCGTCCTGGCTGCACTCGTGCCCGGGGAGAGTTAACCCAGTGACTCCGTCCTGATGGGCTCACCGCCCCCAGCCTCCCAGCCCTGGCCACCTGGGGAGCGGGCCTGACCACAGGAGCCAATGCCTGCTCCCTCCACCTCACCCCCCCAGCCGGAACGGTGTCTACACAGGTAAGGAGCCCGTCATTTCCCATTTCTGCTCAAGCAAAGCTCCAGAATCTTTGTGGCTTTAAACAACAGAAATTCAGTTTTAGGGTCCGCAGGCCCCGAGTCTAAACTGGTCTCACTGGGCTAACATCGAGGTGTTGGGGGACTGTGCGGCCTCTGGAGGCCTGGGGACCGCCTGCGCCCAGCCTCTAGCATCTCCTCCCAGCCGCGTGCTCAGGGCCCCAGGCTCCCCCGGCAGGGCCAGCAGCCCCCCAGCTCGCATCTCCCCGGCCCGGACGTCAGGCCCACGTGTACCAGCCAGCGTCGTCACCCTGCGGTGGGCCCCCTGGGCGTCCGCATGGCCGGACCACAGTGTCCAGCCGTCCTGCACTCACCGGCCTAGATGCTGCCAAGCAAGTATTGGGAAGATGCGACCAACACCTCAGTCGGTGGCCGTGAGGAGAGCGGATGACCCTCTGTGACGCGAGCGGTCCTCGTCCCCTGGCTGAGGCCTGAGAGCCACAGCGGAGCTTCCACAGAGACACGGGGTTCTCCCTGCGGCTGGAACACGGATCCTGGCACGTGGCCAGCCTGCCCTGCGCTCTTCGGAGGCCGCAGCCTTTGCCCTGAGCGAGACAAGTCTGGCTCCTCCCGAGGCCAGACGGTCCCACCGTCCTCTAGGTTGTGTCCCCGCGAGCCCCGGCAGATGCCGGCCACGCCCAGGTCCGTGGATGGACCACATCTGTGCAGTCCCTTCCACCAGGGAGGGTGACACGTCCCCAGGTGCCGGGCAGGAAGACAGGGCCGCGATGGTATCCTGCGTCCTGCGGGGATACAGTCGGGAAAGGAGACGCGAAAGCTCCGTGCTTGGGCTTCACCATTTTCTCCTTTTTTGTGTGCCGGGTCAGACTGAAAGCGGGGCTCCTGGAGCCGTGGGCGGCCTGCCGCGCCTTCCCGAGCCCTCGCGTGGTGCCTGCCTGCACTCGGCTGTGGCTGGCTCCCGGCCGCCTCTGGTGGTCTGCTCTGTCGGCGTGGAACCGCTCAGCAGCTTAGGAAGCTCTGCACTCCGGGGTGTCCGTTGTAACATCTCCCTTTCCTTTATTTGGGTCGTCTCTCCCTCTTTGTTACTCTAGCTAAAGGTTTGCCAATTTTACGTATTCAAAAAACGAACTCTGAATCTTGTTGTTTCTGTGTCACCTTGACCCCATTCATCTGTCGTATCTGCATTTCTCTCCTTCTGCTAAGTTTAGACTCAGTTTATTCTAGGTCCTTGGGACGCACGGCGAGGTTGTCTGCAGGAGATCCTGCCTTTACACGTCGCTTGGACCTGCATCGGCAGCCTCCAGAGGCGCGGGGCCCACGTGCTCCCTTTCAGTCTCGAGGCTGGTTTCATCCCTCGCTGCCGTCTTGGGTGGCGGTGGGAAGTGTGCTGTGCAGGTTCCCGTTCACTCCCCCGTGTCCCTCCGGCCACGGATTGCTAGGGTCACACCGTGGGGATGAGGGAGACTCGCGACCTGCTCTCGCTCTTCCGAGATGCGCTGGGGATTCTCCCTCCTGGGGGGAGGGAGCGGGGGCGTGGGCGTGCGACAGGAGTGTGTGCTCTGCGGCCTCTAGGAGAAACGGTCCCTGTCAGGGGCCCGTGGTCCAGGGACCTGTGGTTGATGGCCTCACCTAGTCTGCGGCTCGCCTGCGGATTCCGTCTGGATGACGCGTATCCCTGGGACCACGGCACAGCTTCTATCGGTTTCTCCATTCTGTTCATACTTTGTGTATTTACAGGCTCTGATGCTGAGTGCAAATAGACTTACAATTACTTGATCCTCCTGATGGCTCAACCCCTTTGTCACTACATGATGACCTTCTCTGTCTCCGATGACAGATCTCGTCTGAAAGTCCCTGTTGTCAGACTTGCTCTGGGTTGGTTCCATTCCAGGAACACCGCTCGCTCTTGCAGCCTGCGTGTGTCCTGAGCCAACCTGAGACTCTGCAGGCAGCCGACTGTTGGGTCTGGGTCTCTGCTTTTTAAAAATCCACTCGCTCTTTGTCTTCTGATGGGAAAATTTAATGCTTTTACACTGAGAGTAACTAGTGACGGGTAAGGACTTACCGTGGCCATTTTGTTCACTGTTTTCTGTTTTTCAATTCTTACATTTCTTTCTTCCTTTCTCACTGTCTTCCTTTGTGATTTGTTAATCTTATAGTGGCATGTTTTGATTCATTTCTCTTTAACTTTTGTGTATCCACTAGAGAGGCTAGTTTGGTGGTCACCATGAGACTTACGTAAAACATCTGTTATCAAGCTGGTAACAACCTCAACCATTAGACCACGTACAAACCTCTCCCTTCATTCCCATTTTATGCTGATGTCCCATTTTGCATTTCGTGAATCCGTTAACCAGTAATTGTAGTGATAGTTATTTCTATTACTTTTGTTGTGTAACTTTTGTAATAGAGTCAAGAGAGAGTCCTGCCCCACTGCTCATAGCACAGGATCTGAGCGTATGCTGTACGTACCTCACCGGTGAGTTTCTGACGTGCATGCTTTCAGGTTTTCATTTTACCAGGTTCCAAAGGAACTCCCTTCAGTATTTCTTGTGGGGAGGACTAGGGGTAACGAACCCCTCCAGCCTCTGCTTGTCCACAGGATCTGTATTTCTTCATTTCCAGAGTATTCTAGGCTCAGTTTTTCCTTGCAGCATCTGGGGACAAGGATCTACTTCCGATTCTACAGACGGGGGGCCTGTTCCCAGGTGTGCAGACCAGTCTGGTTCCCACGGGGTCCCTGGGCAAGGCCTTCGGCAGGCCATACCCACCCCAGACAGCAGCTGAGAGGGGTCGGAGCCAAGTCCCAGGGCTACCAGGTCCTCGGCCCGGACAGGTCTGTGGGCTTGCCTCTGGGGGCACAGAGGAGCAGTGACACACCCACCCCGTCCCCACGCAGAGTCTCACTGAACTCCCACACATCACGGACCCACACGGGCCTTCCTGAACAGCCTCTGTTCAGACGGCGAGGAGTGGTAGGAATGTGTCTCCTCCGCTCACACAGACCCCACTGTCCCATCAGATTTCACTCACAAAATGCAAGTTCAGAGACAAAACTAACGCGTCAGAAGGTGACAGCCCAGAGCTGCGAGCCCCGCTCCTGAGCACAGGGTCCCACGTGACTGTGCAGATGTCACAGCCGTGAGGCGAGCCGTGTGTCCCTTGTCACAGTCTTCTCAGAGTTCACCTTCCCGTGGAGGCACGAAGGACCCGGCTTCTCAGGGCTCGCATCTCCCCACCGGGGGCGGCCGGAGGCCTCATCTGCTCCCCCCGCACGGCCTTCCACACACAAGCCTCTTGCGGAGACCAGCGAGCCCTGCCCTTACCTCGGGGTCCCCGCGCTTCCTCCCCCGTGCGGACTTTCTGGCCCCTCAGTTTTGCAATTCAGGCATTTTCAGACAGGACTGTTTCGAACACATGGACCACATTTGTCCAAAGAAACCTCCTTAACTAAGAGAAAATAGCTGCAAGAAGTCAACAAAGGGCGCCTGGGGGCTCAGCCGTTTGCCATCGGACTGTTGGGCTCAGCTCGTGATCTCAGCGTCGTGGGATCAGGTCCTGCATCGGGCTCCATGCTCAGTGGGGCGTCTGCCTGGGCCTCTGCCCCTCCCCCGCCCCTCCCCTTCGTGCTCTGAAGTGAACAGGTCCGAAAAGACGTCCGCGAGGAGCGCGCAGCTCCGGGACGGGACACTAGACGCAGGACCGAGACGAAGCCGCTCGCCGCTGCACGTGGGGCCGACCTCGCTCTCACCTGCAGAAACTCCTGTGCGCAAAGAAGTCATGTGGGAGGTACAGGCCCACATTTGGTGGGAATGGGGGGACCTTGGACACTGAGCACGGAGAAACCAGTGTGCTATGCACGGAAGGTGTGTCTGGAGGAATGACCCCATCGGACTGGTGGTTGGGAAGTGAAGTTCTCTGGCTCAGAGGACGGACTGGAGAGGCAAGAGAAGTCGGGGTCTCCACAGTCCTTAGACGGGAACAGGGACAGGCTAGGGCAGTACCTGAGGTGGCAGGACGGGTGGGAAATTGAGAGGGGGCCGGCGTGTGCCCCTTGAATTTCTAGCCCCGGAGTCTGGGCTCATGGTGGTGCCTTCCGTGGAGACAGCGCGCACAGGAAGGGCAAGCGGAGCGGACGCTAGTGAGGGGATGTGGCCTGTGAGCTGCTGGCGCTCCACTGTCCAGGAGGCAGAAGGTGCAGTCCCAAGGTCAGGGCTCGACATAGCTGGGAGTCTTCAGCATAAAAGCAAGCGGGGAAGAAAATCTGAAGTTAGAGCAAAATCCTATTGCACTTTTTTTTTTTAAAGATTTTATTTATTTATTTGACAGACAGAGATCACAAGTAGGCAGAGAGGGGGAAGCAGGCTCCCTGCTGAGCAGAGAGCCCGATGTGGGGCTCGATCCCAGGACCCTGAGATCATGACCTGAGCTGAAGGCAGAGGCTTTAACCCACTGAGCCACCCAGGCGCCCCAACTGCACCTTTTTGTGACTTGTAAGTGTTGGTTTGCTCATCTCCTGCGTAGAGAATGCTTTTATTTGGGAAAGAAATTTGGTCTGACATCTAGTTTAAGGAAAGTAAGATTTCTCCCTGGAATTCCTTAATGGGAGGTAAGAACGAGAAAAATTAAGTACTTGGTGTAATTGAAAGAGTCTGAATCCCCTTGGGCAACTTTGGAGAGCGCCACGAAGCCAGACAAGGGGGAGAAAACGGGGATTTGAGGAGTACTAGGGACGCGCAGGGTCAAGGCCCTACGCAGGGGACACGGCCAGCAAGGAACCCGGCCATGAACACCGGATGTTTTCCGGGAATGAGGACCAAGAATCAGAGGCGAGTGGCTTCCTTCTCTGCACAGTACAGGCCCACCTCTGGGCCTTCCACAGAAAGTGGCCCCGCAGTCAGCCTCACACTCAGGCAGCCCCCCCGGGATCAGCATGGGGAGGGCCGGCTCGGGAGCATGCCACCCCGCCAGGCGCCCCCTGACCCGGCGTGCCTCAATGACTCTGGTTTTGTATCTAGTGCGTGTGATCTGTTGAAATCCTCACTTTTCCCAAACCACAGCAAATACCACCAGCGTGGGGCACCGCAGACCTCCCCTAGCGGGACGCGCGCTGAGTCAGCGCACAGACCCACTGCAGCAAACGCCTGCCTCGCTGGTTTCTGCCGGTCCCACTGCGGCCGCCCCTCCGCGGCCGGCTGCTCCCGAGCACTTGTGGGCGGCTGTGTGCTTGCTCCCGACCCGAGGGCTTCCAGCCTCTCCTCACAGGGACACGGCCGACTGTGCAAGCCTGAGCTGTTGGGTTTTGTGAGTAGTACTTCTACTGGCCGACTCACCCATCAGCGTGCTCAGGGTTGGTGCTGTGAACTCGAACTCAGTGAACGGGACGGAGGGTTCTGCTTTTGGTGCCCGACAAAGGACCTGATACCTGGGTCTCATTCTACCGGGTCCGCTTGGAGAAACTGACCTCCTCCTGCTGCTTCCCAGGTAACATCTGGGAATGTGTCCTCCAGGAGGTCTGCCAGGAGCCCGGCCCCTGAGGAGTGGACAGGCCCACGGCCAGCGTCCAGACACCAGCCAGGGAGGGAAGGCGGGCTGGGGGAGACATCCTGTGGACGTGAAGGATGCCTGCCATCCAGGGGCAGCTGTGGTGTGTGCAGAGCACCAGGGAACTGGCGGGGGTCTGGCAAACACCTGCCATCTCTGCCAAGACACGGAGCAGAGCAGGCCTGCGAGCCAGCATGGGCGTCTGGGGTGGGCTCTGCTGATCCCTAACCCTGAGTCCCAGAGAGACCCCCCCCCACCCCAGCCACAGGGATGTCCCCCTGCACTGCCCTAAGCCACTCCTGTGGGGAGACATGGACACAGCACTAGGTGATGGCCAGGAACCCGAGACGCAATACCCACACCTCCTCCTGCTTCCAGCTCCGGAACGGGGTCAGCCCTGCAGGCGTGGAGACGGGAGCACAGTCTCACCCAAGAAAACACCTGCTAACTTTCTCAGAATCACACGGCAGAATTCTGGGGAGGACCGACCCTGCTCCGGGGCTGCATGGCGCAGCTGACACAGTACTGGCTCAGGTGAAACGTTCTGACTCCAGACCTCCCGATGGCCACAGCGCACAGGCACTGCCCCGGCCGGGATTCCCGGGCACACCTCAGAGAAAGAGAACCCAAAGCTCTGGAAGGTACGAGTATGGGAGTTTTGTTGTTATTTGCAATTTTACTTGAGCCAGCGCACACGAGCAGGGGAGCAGCAGACAGAGGGAGAAGCAGGCTCCCTGCTGAGCAAGGAGCACCACCCCAGACGTGGGGCTCGATCCCAGGACCCTGGGATGATGACCTGAGCTAAAGGCAGATGCTCAGCCAACTTGAGCCACCAGGTGCCCCTACTTTAGTTGGGTTTTTAACGAGTGGCTTACTTGGTACCCAACGTCTACAAGCAGCATCCAGACAGAGAAAATACACCGGTCAGGGGACCCCGGCAAACCTGGCCAGTCTGTGGTGACTGTCGTTCCCTACCAACGACGGTGACACAGGGAACTGCCACCCCCTACACTAGTCACCCAGTCTCAGTGGCAAGGACGGGACCTGGTGTCGGGTCCTGAGCGGGTCCTCGTCAACAGGCTGCAGGGTTGGAGTGCGCAGCAGGACCAGCCCCCAGAGACCGGTGGCAGCCGCCCCGTCAGGGAGCGCTGCGGACGGGAATATGTGGGCAGCCACGGACACCGCCCCCCTCGGCTGAGTACGCCAACAGTCCCCAGGGCCGGTCAACAGAGAGGTCACTACACAGCCACATCCATCCCCCAAATTCCCAGGACTAGCAGCTCACACCCAGAATCTCTTTCCTAGGGGGCTGGCTGAGTCCCCTGACCCTCAAACAAGGTCTAACACAGTGGGGAGGGCAGAGCGGAGACCTGCAGAGTAACCTCTTTCCTCCGAGATGGTAAAAACCCAAAAGCAGTATTGCTTTAGTGGGAAGCCCAGACGTGAGACGCGGGACCTGCGCCCAGTGCACCTAGGAGAGAGGCAGGTGGGCATGGTGGGTGCCACGGGCTGCGACACATCGAATCAGATCAGAACCCAGCGGCAGACGCTGCCTCAGATGCGGTCACTTCATGGGCACAGACGGCCGCAGGACCGCTCCGGCACACATTCTCATCCACCAGCTGCAGGACCCACCACAAGCAGGGTGTGCTCCGGGGTCGTGTGGAAGGGCTGGGTCACCTCGCCAGGGCGCGAGTACGCTGGAGGACCCACAGCCTGACAGTCCCATCCTGCGGGACGTGCCAACAGCTCAGCCACCGATGGCGTGTGTGGACAGGAAGCATGCCCTGGACGCCTGGACAAAATACACGGATACCGGGGGTGGGGGCAGGGAGAGGAGAGGTCTTGAAGGGTCAGGGATCCAGCGATCGGGGACTGTTCACAACCACAGCCACGAGGAAAGACACCAGTGAGACTCCCGGCTTCTGGAAGCAACACGTACCAGATGTGGGCGTGCCGTGCAGACAAGCACCAACGGACCCACAATATGCCAGCTCTGCGTGAGGTCCAGAAAGAGACAGTGCCCTGGCCCTCGGGCCGCAGTACTGACACAGGGCCTCCAGCAGGCCCCGGCACCTGGGGCAGAACCCTGAGGCTTCTCCTGCGCATGACTGTCCTCCTCCCGAGCTCTGAGCTGCCCTCTAGACGCTGGGACTCAGACGCTGCGTATCACCAGGGACACCTGGTCCGTGACTGGAGCCTGTCGCATGCCATCTGACCCCTCGTGGCCTTGGGCTGCGCAGTCGCGCGAGCATGCGATCCTTACACCGAAGTGACGTACACACGAGCCTGGGCTCGAGCGTGTCCTGAAGGCACAGCAGGTGTGCCGCTACCGCAGCGATGCCCACGGTCCGCTGCCGTTTCCTCCGGCCTGCGGCCAGTGAAAAAGACGGTTCGCTCTTCAAGATGTTATTTTAGAGACGAGGGAGAGAGAATCTCAAGTAGGCGGCACATGGAGCACAGAGCCCGATGCGGGGCTCGATCTCACCATCCTGAGATCACGCCCTGAGCCGAAACCAGGTATCGACACTTGACCACCAAAGCCAGCCAGGAGCCCCGCCTGGAAAAAAGGTGTTTGGTTTCTGAAGAACGACGCTGGTCGCGCCGGAAGGTGAAGGCTGGTAGGGCTGGTCCAGAGGCAGCGCGGCAGCGTCCGCGGGACCTGGTGCACACAACGGCCCTGGGGATGGGCCCGTAGGAAAGCGGGCGGTGACGGACAGGATGTCGGAGGGAACAGGAGCGGATTCGGCGGCAGGTGGGCTCTCACTGTGGACAAGGGCCGGGGGACGGAAGCAGCTAGAGCTCCTAAATGGAGCAACACACAGAGGTCCCCTCTGGCGTGGGGGCTCGCCCCTGGCATTCAGGGACACCAGGACCCACCTGTGGACGTCCGTGACCTTTCCCTGCCTGGCAGTGGCCCCCAGAAAGCCGGACTCATGGCCGTGGTTCTGAGAGCGCTGCTTCCGAGAGGTCCCTCTCCCACGGAAGCCAGGCACGCACCCCACCTCAGCACAGGCTCTGCACCCCGAGCAGCGGCCTGACAGCATGGCAGGGCTCCAGTGGAGATGCCAGCCTGCAGCGGAGCCCTTGTCCTGAATTGCCGGCGATGCTTCACACCATGGCCTTCCCCACAACACACAGCTGGAGGAAGCATGCGAGGCGGGGACGGTCCCTCCCACGCCGCCAGCCACTGGTGCGTCTCAGAATCTGGGGCCCTGCTGGTGTACCTGGGCGTATCTGCTCCTGAGGAAGATCTGCTCCACAGACGGACACAGGTGTCCCAGTGGCCTGCAGGCCGAGAGGCCATCGGGCTGCAGGGGACGCCTTGTGCCAATGAACCAAAAGGCAAAGCCGGCGGACTCTGACAGCTTGGGGCACTGCTCCCCACTCCCTCGGGGACAAGCAGCTGCCGGACAGGGGCAGGCAGCAGTGTGTCTGGAATTCAGAAGATCCTCTGGGAAACCTCTCAGAATTCCCACTTCCCACCATCAGAGCCAACGGCAAACGAGTTGCCCACACCAGGAAGGCTTCTTGGAGGGCACCTCTCGGGAAGGGCGTCTGCGCCAACCGAGCAGGTGAGGACCACCACCACCAGAAGCGAGCAGCCGAGGGCAGAGGAACACGAGATGAGTGTAGCAACGGGATTTTTACCAGCAACATCTGCCCTCCAGATGCAGAAGTGAGACGCACTGGAGCTCCGGCCTCTCCTCCCACGCTGGGCGACGCCTCCGCACCGTCACTTCCCATCGCAGCTCCGACAGCAGGAGAGTTTAGAGTTTAGGCTAATCCCATAAATTTTCATTTAAACTAGAGTCTGTCTAAGAACAGTGTGACCCTTGCAAAAGAACATGCCCCAAGAGCAGAAGCTTGTAGATCTGGGGTCTACACCTGCAGCAGAGAAGGCTGCATCCCAGGGGCAGAAGCTCGCACACGGGGGATCTGGGGTCTACACCTGCAGCAGCAGGCAGGGCAAAAGCTCGGTTCTCTCTGTCCTTACCTGGAGTTTAGTTTAAAAGGGGGAAGTGGGTACTGAATTGGCAAAGGGATGGATGGAATGCTCCAGAATGTCTGCTGCCCCCCAGCACCACCGCTTGCCTTTGAGGTCTCTTCAGCACTGCTCTCCGACACCAGAGAATCCGGAGACACACAATGTAGACACTGTTCCTTGGGCTCGAACCTGCCTAGGAGGTCTGGACCTTGGAGAAGAGGCCACAATTCACAGTGTGCGGCCAAGTGCACATGCAGACCTGAGGTCAGGGACAGCCTCACAGTGGGTCCGAGAGCAACTGGCTTTGCTTCTGTCAGCAGAGACAGATGCTCCAGACAACAGTGTCCAGAGCCCTTGAGAACCACAGCCTTCAGCTCTCCAAGCAGGACGGGGCTAACTGCACCCACTCCCCTCACGCCAGCTCTCCCCGCTCCCTACCCAGACACGTGCCAGGGCTCCGGCGATCGCGGCCACACAGGGACGGGCAAACCTGCCGCCTGGTACCATGTCCACCCACCCCACCTCCTTCCCTAGCTCTGTCCCCTAGGATCTGGATCAGTCCACCTCACTCTCTCAGCTCCAACGATGAGGCTGGACTGGCCACACTCCTCCTCTGGGCCCCAGTGGGGGTCTCAGGAGTGGAGCCGACCCAGCCCGGCCAGAAGCACAGGGGACAGGGTCCTGGCCACAGGGACCGTTTTCAAGAATTTTCTGGGTGACACGTGGGTAAAAAGCTCCTCCTGGACACTGCGTTGTGGTGTGGGGACCAAAATGGTAGAGCCTCGGTTTCACACAAAGGCAGGAACAGCCATTCAGAAAGCTGCAGAAAAATGAAACTTGATCCCTGGTCAAACAGAGCCTGCCACTCACCCCCCTGTGGCTTTTCAATCTCCACGCTGGTAAAGCCCAATTTGGGCTCGGTTTTCAGACGCAGCCAAAAGCATCTCGACTTCTAAGTGTTTTCAAAAGGCTCCTTTACTTGCAGATTTCTTGGCTAAGTGAATTAACATTTGTTTCTTCTCAGTAAAATTCCGAATCTTCAGTAGAGCTGCACGTGTAAGACTGATAGTTTCGCTCCACTTGTTCCTCTCCTGGCTGGTGTAAGCCACCAGCTTCTCCGTGTATTGCAAGATGGACTTCAAGAACCTGTTTTAATGGAAAAAAATTAATTTATTTTATTATAAAATGCAACAATGATTTAAATGCACGCTTTTCATTTCTTTCTGGAATTAAAACGGAAGTACTCTACTTAACTTTTGCCTGTAAATTCAAGACAAAGACGCACACGTGAAACGGATGTGAGACCAGAAGACAGAGGAAGAGATGCTGACTCGCAGCAGCCCTGGAGACGCAGCCGGACCCGACAAGCACACGACGCACACACGGGGAGCGTGCAGACCCTGCGCCCCCACGGGGGTGCCATGCTCTGGCCCCAGGACTCCCACGCCTGCCCTCACGATGCCGGTGGCCTGCCTCGTGGGAGACCTTTCACGCGGACACAGCGTTCCTGAGGGGTGTGTCAGACGGTTCCTGGGCATTTCTCCGACAGGCTAGCACCAGGCCTGCTCCTACTTTCCATGTTCTCCCCCGTCTGTCAAGTAGGCTAGAACGTTCCCCAACCTCTACTTCTGCATGTTTTCAAGCTCGACGTTAAAGGAGCAACAGAAAGGAAGTCCACAGATCCTTCCTCAGAGAGCGGTCCTCCGCTGCAGAGGAATTTGTATCTGGCAAGGTCTGCGTCACCTCGGGCGGTCACTGTGCGGAACTTTGGGCACGCGGTGCTGGTGGCCAGGGCGCTGCTCCCACCGCGCGTGCCCAGACGGTCCACCTCAGACCACACCCCCCACGCACTCTCAACAGGGCCAAGGTGGGGGCGGGGGTCATCCGGGGCCAACGATCCGTAACACTCTGCAGGGCGGACGCCTGGTTCCCACCTGGGTCCACGTCTCTTTGGGAACACGCCAGTCCTTTCACACTCGCTTTAGACACGAGAACAAGCTGCAAGGCAGCAGCAGAGCCGGCCCGGGCAGTGGAGTGAGGAACTCGGAGCCTCCGCAAGCGTCCCATGTGCTGCTCTGCAATGAGCCTACACCGGCGCTCGTTTTAAAGGCTCACAAAGTTGTACCAAATCCACAGAGAAAAGCAGTCAAGAGCCAACCATGACATGGATTTAAAAGAACCAAACAACCAGTAAGTGAAAATCCCTTCTATTTACTAAAACGGTTTCATTTCTTCTACGTGCAACACACTTACTTTAGATACTGTTGATATTCACAGGGATTTTTTCCACAAACCATGTGAATGTTGACCAGCTCCAGGGCAATCAGCAATAAAATCAAGTGAAGCACAGGGGACAGAAGCTTAACACTAAAAAAGAGGAAGAAAGTTAGAATCTGACAAACCTAAGTATTTTGCACGTTCACCAGTGTAAACTATTTCTCAAGGGAACTTAAATTTAGACTTCTCAAGAGAAGGCGGCTGCTGGCTGGTCTCCCCAAGGGGCCCCCCACCCCTAGGAGCGCCCACCAGCTGCCGCCCAGCTTCCCAGCAGCTGCTGCTCAGGGGCAGGAGGCCGCCGGCCCCGCGTCCAGCGCTCCCCCTGGGGCTGGGTCTCTGCCTGCATCTCCCCTACAGTCTCGTACTTGGTCAAGGGCTCTCACAGGAAGAAACACACAAATGGTTCAAACGTGGAAACGTGTTCAGTGTCTCCAGGACACAAAGACATTCCAATCAAAGTAAGATACTATCTCGCTCATGAACCCGTGGAGATTTTGTTTTGAAATACACCACTTTGGGAAGGACGTAACATAACCGGCGGCGGCGTCGAACCTGCTGGTAGAGTGTGCCTTTCAGAAGCAGCCAAGCAAAACCCGTTAAAAGCTTCATAGACAGAGATGCCCACTTAACCCAGAGCTCTAGGAATTTGTCCAAAATGGTAACTGCTTAGGGATGGAGAACACCCTAACATACACACCAGGTAAGGAGACCGAACAGTCACACCCAAGGTAACCTGCTGTTGGCACGTCAGACCCCGGGGCTCACTCGGGCCAGCAGCACCCACACCCTCTTCCACCACAATCACGACAGGGTTTAGAACACCATCGGCTGCAGCGTCTTCCACAAATACGAGTCAGAGCCGCGTCCCGACAGAAGCCCAGCCCAGCGGGTGTCTCCAACCAGCGCAGCAAGCCCCACACCTGCTGACCATGTGCAGGTAGGTCTGCCTCTGCCGTGAGCGCAGGCTCCTTTCCACCCACTGCTGGTGTCTCAGCTCCGCCGAGGCAGCGACCTGGCGGGACACGCAGGCGCAGCAGGCACCGATGCTTCGGAGCACAGTGACCACTTCCAGGACAGTTCTGGGACAGAACAGAGTCCGGATGCGGGTGCCGCAGAGTTCCTGGATTGCCTCAGGCCACCTGGGGATTAGAGTGTGTTCTCAGCGGGGGTTCAGCTCCCGAGCCTCCCGACGGTGAGCTTCTGGGGAGCAGCAGCCAGCTCCACACGATGCTCAGGCCTGAGGACGTCTCTCACACACACACACACACATTCACACGCACGCACGTGCGCTTCGCTGCAGGGGCCAGAGCGTGTAGGAGAGCATCATCGGGCTCTGACCTCCTGAGCATGGAGGCTGGGTTCCCCGGTCTGCGGCGGCGCGACCACAGCAGGGTCAAACGTTGCTGGCAGCTCACAAACATCACGACACCGCACACAGCAGAGCATGGACCCCAGTGCGGCCGGTCAGCACTCTGACTGCTCTGGGTGATCCGCGGAGACTCACCTCCCAGCAGGGAGACCATCACAGCCGCTGACACGGCCGGAGCGCTCGGGCAGATGGCAGAGCAGCTCTGGCAGGATTTCGGTGATGAAAGCCTCACAGGCATGAGTTTCGGAAGTAGCCACTGATCTGAAAAACAGATGAGACAGAGACAGGACGATGATGAGGACGCCAATCAGTGCCCGGGTGCACTACTTAACGGTTCACTGAATCTGCAACTAGTTTTCCCAAAAAGAAAAAGAAAAAGCCACTGTCAGAGACGACGGTATATGTAAACAATTCAATACCCTAAAAGCAACATGTTGTTGACGAAAGATAAGCAACAAGCTGTCCAAGTGTTACTGCCACCACACGGACCTGCTACATCCTGATTCCAAAATCTCCATCCCCACTTCTCTCCCGACCTTCAGATACTGTGTCTGATCACCCACTGAGTATTCTGAGTGGACCCCATCCTCCTCCCCACAATGCCCGACCCCCGTTCCTATGTGTCTGGTCTCCCCCAAATGACCCACCACCCAGCGGGGCCCTCAGCAGGGACACTGCCCCTTCTGCGCCCCCTGCCCCGCCCATGAGGCCTAGCAAGCCCCCTGTACTTGGTCTTCCCAGCGCACGGCCGAGACCCCAGGCCGAGGCTAGTGTCCACTGGGGACTGTGAGGTCTGCATGACCCCAGGACAGAACTCACCTGGAGGCCACTTCAGGCAAAGGCGGGAGAGGCCAAACTCGGATGCTCTCCTCACAGCTCAGCACCTAAGAGGAAAATGTCCTAGTGCTTTTAAAGATTCTACAGTAACCGCCTGAAAAATACACTTGTCAACTATTATGAACATAGCAATTCCTTTCTAGGAGATCTGTATTGGTAAAATTGTTACAGATCTTACATTTTCAACTGAGGAGGTGGGTCTCAGCTACTCAGTATAATCAGATAAGCGCAGAGCAGTGAAGCTAACGGGAGATTGGGAGGTAGTTAACATGCAGAGGAGTTATAAACCGTATCGGCCAACTCTCGACGCCCCCGTTGCTGAGAGAGGGGGCTGCGAGCCCTCCCAAAATGGGACGTGCTTTGGTGAGTGGCCTTCACCCAGACAACACAGTGGCAGTGAGGATGTGTGACTCCGGAGGTCAGGTCAGAAAGGGCAGCCCCTCTCCCTGGTTCTCCGGGAAGCCCGGCACCAACGTCTCGTCATCTCGGACGCGACACCAAACCAGGGCAGCCCGCGCCAAATTCTGGACTCGTGAAGGTATGAGCGACCTGAACGCGGACACCTACGCCTGTGGGTACCTGCAGCAGCCGCAGCCGCAGCAGCAAAAGGACCTCGGACAGACTGGGACGCGGTGCTGCTGACGAAAAGAGCAGACACCATGGCATGGAGGAGGGCCGCAGGGGAGGGGCCGGGCGGGAACACGCCCTGTGGGGCATGGAAGGGGCCTCGACCAGGGCCGTGGAAACGGCAGTCAAGGAGCAGGGGCGCTCGTGAGGCTTCAGAGCTGGCCGCGGAGGTCTACGGGCAAAGCCTGCCTTCCTGAAGCTTCTGGCTCTTGTGGGACGTTCTCCCTTCTTGTACGTCCCTTCCCTCCCCCTCCGGACGCTGCAGGTCGGGACGCTGCGGGTCTCTGGTGTCTGCAGCCTGATGCCTGCTGCTAAACCAGAACCCACGGGACACCGGTCCCCGCGACGAATTCATCCGTCACGTAGCACCAGCAGAGTAAAACTCCTCTAGAACTCTCGGCACGTCACTGCTGACAGCCCCTGCTAACTGACGCTCTTCTCTTACGACATCATCGATGAGACTCCAGCGTCTCGGGCAATTCCTCCAGCTGCCGCTGCAAATCACTCCCTAAACCCTTCCGCTGGGTTCCACAGCCTGGTCTAGGGGCAGGCCCACGGATGGACGTCTGCGTCGGCAGCTACCGCGGCTGCGCTGCTCTTGGAGACGAGCCCATCCTTGCCCCTCGCACATTCACATCCCACTACGAGGAAAATAAAGCACCAAGCTCGTTTCCATACTGGAACCTCCTGGCAGAAATGCTCAAAAGTCTGTGGCTTGCACCATCTAATTTACAAGGGCACACACTCTGGTCGCATGTGGTGAAAGGAACACTGCCGTGCTTCGCCACTGGTACATGGGGTAGCAGTCCCAGCTAAGGCGAGAACCTGCCGCGCCGGCCGCCAGGACTCAAGTCCTCCATCACCAGACACGAGACTGCTGTTACTGCCTCTGCCGGATGTGGGCCCTGAGGCTCGGAGGGACAGAGCTGCGGGGCCAAGGCCACACTCCTGAGCGGCAGCCTCTGGTCGCGACCCTGAGGTCTGGCTTGGCAGGGTGCCTGGCCCCGTGGGCATTTCTGCCGCAGGCGCCGTGCACAACCATCCCGATGGCCCGCGGGTGGCTCACCTGTTTTTTCAGCTGAGAAACTGGGTGGAAGTGAGCGCTGTAGCCATCCGCGAGAGCAGCCAGGGATCCGATCGCCGCTTCTTCCTGGTTCAGAAAACACAGACAAGGGTTACTGTGACTGTGGCCAGGCCCCCGGTTTCCTCCCGCGGGGTGCGAGTCACACGAAGGCCCCCGCCCAGGCTCCTTCAGCTCTGACAGAGCAGGACTCTCCACTGGAGCAGAGCTGACTCGGTGGTCACGTGGTCACAAACGAAGTTTTTCAAAGGAAGCCGATTCACGATAAACAAAGGTCACATCTCCTCTTTGTCCGCAATCAGGGACACTGGAAACACGTAAGAAGAAGACAGACTCCAAACAATCAACTAAAAATACACAGATGTCTCCCAAAAAAAGAGAATGGGAATTTAAAAATTACAAATCAGTACAACTAAAAGAGAGTCATACTGCTAAACATGCAAACGCCAGAAATGAGTAAAAATAACCCAATTCGCAGCTCATGTGACAATGCGGCCGGAAAAGCCAGGCAGGCTGAATTAAGAGCTACCAGGAACAGAAAAGTCAGTGAGCCGACGGCTGACTCACTCTGAACACCGTCCTTGACCGGTCACTTTCCTGCAGAGGCAGTAACGCCCCAGAATGCTCCGCAGCACGAAGCGAGTCACTGAGTATCCAGGCGCAAAGCTTTCGTTCGCTCAAAGACCCAAGCAAGGCAGGCGGGCCGAGCTCCACACGAGGCGGCCACCACTCACCGTCCTCACAAGAGGCCCCGTGGCCTGGCAGAGATGCGAGAGCAGGGGCGGGCGGAGGGAGGAGCGCGGAGGCCCTCCGGGGACCCGCTGGCGGCTCCGCTGACAAGCACACAAAGGGCCATCGAAGGGAGGGCAGCCTGGCCTGGCACACCGCACGCGAGTGCTGGGGAGAGTCTACGCCGGAGGGAGACCCACGATGCGGACAAGCGAAGAGAGGAGGATTCTGAGGACACGAGACACCACGTTTGGGAACGATGCTCGCTATTGTAAAAACCATCAGTTCCCCAAAATGAACCCATCAAGAGCCTACTCCTGTTTGTGGCTTGGTTAGTCTCGGACTTTGTGGGCACCGTAACTAGGCAGGTCTGCCTACAAGCTACTGGGGAGGATGCAGGGAAATTCTGAAAAAGAGGGATGGGGCAGTAACCCCCAGACGCCGCACCAGACGCCGCACTCTCACAAAGGTGAGGACGGACGCACGAGGAGACCGAGCCCACCGCACGCGCCAAGGAGACGTCCGTCTGCCAAACGCTCTCGGGCCAACCCGCAAGGCTTTTGTCAAAACAACAACAACAACAACAACAAACCAACAAAGAGATAAAAACAAGTAACGCAGATTCTCTCATTCCCAGATGAAATAAATTCCGGTTGGACCAAAAGATGTAAATGGAAGAAACCCTTGAAAGGTACCGGGGAAATGCACATTTAGGTCCACAATTTTGGAAACGGAGGGTCTTTTAAGAATGATTCCAAATGCCTAAGCCAAAATGAAAAGACCTCAAAACTTCAGGACAAGTAAGAAGCAACACGCACATGGGAGTGGCAAGCGCCGCTAACAAACCACAGAAACGCATAAAATGGAGCAAAAGACATTAATTGTTCACAAAAGAATCACACGCTTCCAACGAACAGTAAAAGCGAGTTTTGCTTCAGAACTGCACTTGTGCAAATTCCCTCACACGCGCCCAGTGACCAAGGACGCCGCCTCGAGACACTGTCATCGGCAGCGCCCCACCCGTCAGAACCCAGCCCGGCCACGGGGACCAGCTCCCGTCGCGAGGGTGCACCGCTAACGGCCGGCAGCCGGCAGAAACCGCGGAGCGCTCGGCCACTAACCGCTTTCTCTGGCCGCACCGTGCGCTCGTGGAAGGACGTGCGCCCGTCCGTGAACAGGGCTCGCCCTGCTGGCAGGCTCTCCTGAGCGCTGTCACTTTTCCTATCACGTTTTCTGTTTTGTCTGAAGCTCTCAACAATCTTTACAGTAAATGTGATGTGTGTCATTTGAAAACAAGATTAAAATATGAACGACCCCAAATTATTTGTTGCAAGATAATAAAAGAATCAGTTTACTGATCAATGCACATATTCCATCCGACCAATTTAACCATTATTTGTAAAATTTCCTCACATAGTGAGGTAACCCTGTCTCACACACCGCCTCTTCGGGTTGATCACACGGTTTATGCGCCGCGGCAAAAGCTCGCGTGTCATCAAATCAAGTCGCCACTGCGCTTCCGAAGGAGGCATGCTGCGGCTCAAATTTAAAGAAAAGTTGATTAAGGGTTAATTACATCTGGAAATACACTCTATCCTGTCCCGGCTGGGTAACAGCTCATCTAATGATTCTCTCCCCCGTACGCTACCTTGAAGGCTGCCGACAGATCTTCATCAACAAATCTGAGTAAAAGGACCCCAGAAAATGCAAGCAACTGATTTGCCACTTCTTTTGGAAATTCAGATAAGTTGATTTCCCCATGGCTTAAACGGTCTCTTATACGAGGGCCCTCCTGATGGTTCAAGAAATCCCAAAGAAACTCCTTTCAGAATGCAAACAGAGAAAATATTTTGTTAGTTTGCTAACTGAGGGAAGAAAGAATGGGCCATGCCGGACATCTCTAGGGACAGCAGTGTCACTTACAGAGCCGCGGAAACTGAGCTTCACACAGTCAATCACAGTCATAAAGGTGACATAGTGTGTTGGGCTCCCCGGGAACTGTCTCTCTACCTGTGGCCACAGCTCAGGGCGGGATCCCCCCTCCCCCCCGGGGAACTGCATCTCTACCTGCGGCCGCTACTCGGGGAGGGAACCCCCGGGGAACTATGTCTCTGCCTGTGGCCACTGCTGGGGGCAGGACTCCCCCCACCAAACTGTGTACTCTACTTGTGGCCGATGCTCAGGGTGGGAACCCCCCCCAAACTCCTGCCTGAACACAGCCCCTGCTTGTCCGCATCTGGCAGCCCTCTCTCGGACGTCTCACGCGGCGTGGAGACAGTGTGGGGTGGTTCAGAAGCGCTCTCCATGAGCACAGCCCAGGCCACGGTGGGCTTCATTCTGGAGACGTGCTAATCACATCCGTAAGCTGAAGAGTATCAGGTGGGAAAAGGCCTAGTATTTTACCATCGCAGGCTCGCCAAGGAAAAGAGGAAGCTGATTGATTTTACCGTCGTTCAAGTCTTTTGCCAATATCTGAAACAGCAAAAATAAATACATTAATCAACGCACACCCGTATACCTACAGAATCTTCAGGGTCAGAAGATGCAGCCCCTGCTTACAACACGCCGCCGAAGCCCGAAGCAAAGGAGATAAGGGCTGTCTTAGAGTCACAGCAGCTACCTGTTCTCTTAACCGATATGATGACCGCAGGAATGCACGTGAACACACGTATCTCGTGTGTGTATACAGTGTTTGTGTTCACTCACACGTGTGTGTGATGACGGGTAGACACGTGAATGGATGAGTTATCTGCACAGACGTCTACTGAGAGCTCTATCTACGTGTATGGGGCTGGGGTGTGTATCAGTGTGTGTGTGCACATGTTGTGTGTACCCGCACCTACTTCTGTGGATTTGTCTGTATCTGTGCATGTGTTTCTGTATTATACATGTATGGGTTAACACAGATGCACACATACACACACGTGTGTAGGTGTGCATGTGTGTTCGTGTGTATATGTATGTGTTCGTGTGTACTTATGTGTTTCTGCTTGTGTGTTCTCACACGTGAGTGTGTGTGTGTGTAGAAGCACACATCAGAATTACTTTACATGTCACTTCCTAACACACCACTTTGGAACCCAACCACCCAATCCAACCCTACAGACCCTAATTCTGTACAGATGTAACTACACTATTTCATTCAATCCTCACAGTATCAAACACATCATGTGTTAAATTATAGCAAATTATTTACCTAACGGGATGAAATCTACAGGTGAACACGTACATTGCTTAATCCCGCCGCCCCCCATTCCTAAGGGATCTAAGAGTTATCTTAACGGCAGAGGAACCGAAACACCTAACCCTCTCCATAGAGAGGCTCCCTTTGTCTCCTGGGGGAGGCTAGCTCTGCGGGCTGCAGAATTACTATCCAGGGTTACACACACACTAGCCTCTCTACTCTTCAGTGAAAAAAGACATTTTCAATGGCAGTTTTTACTATTCGTGAGTTCCAGCTTCAGAATCACACACCCAATTCACAGATTAAGTGCATCAGCTTACACTTACAACCGCATTTCCTGTCCATTTCATGGGCAAAACAAGCATTAATCTTATTTCCAATGTAGCCTTCAAATAATCACAGCATTAGTATCTCCAGGCATTTTACAATGTCGCTCTGTCCATACCTTCAGAAACTAGGTTAATCATACTGGATCTCAAAATTAGCCTGAAAACTACACTTAATTCCATAATAAAATGGATTTTTTTGCATATATGACTATCAATATTTCCTGTGTAGTAAAAAACAATGTCTTATTTCTAGAAACTCCGTAAGTTACTTACTTCATCAAAGGTGGTGTAAAGAGCCGTGGACTTCAGAAAAGGAAAGAAAACAAAACAAAATGTAAGTAGAGTTACCCAAAAGAGAAAACACAATTCTAGTAAAGGGACACAAATATGAAACCTTTTTTTGAAAATAAGTCTTGCCTGACAGCACTTTGGGAAGAACGTCCCTGGCACCGCAGCACGTCATCAGACGGGAAACCATGGGGAACGGGGCAGTGGGGCCCCGTTCAGATTCCCCTCCCGCACGTGTCAGCTCAGGCTCTTCCCATCACACAGCAGGACTCACACACACTCAAGTGCGTGCAAGTGAGCACAGCTGGACATGCTCTCCCACAAAGGGCCTGTCTTGCACACTTCGTCATGTAACGGTCCCATCTACAGACACAGGCTCGGAGCCGGCTGCCGCAACATCCATTCCTGGCTTCCGGGCTCCCCGGAGCTGAGACCTGGGGCACCACCCCCCACAGGTTTCTCTGCAAACGGGACATGAGCAGTGCCTGTCTCGACAGGCTGCTGGGGAATTCAGCAAGATCTTATATACACTGTGACGAAGCCAGCATTCTGTGGACGCCAGCTCTCAAAACAGTGTCTTGTTTATTAATGCTTACTAACATGATTTCAATTTAACGTTAAATTCCCGTCAACATCTGCTATGACATAAGATACTATGAGGTCTGTATCTTTAGCCCCCAAACCTCTACGGCTGACCCTGGAGCCTTCCCGAGCTCTGAACAGCTGAATGCCTACTAAATACTGAGCTTTTCACAGACCTCCATAAACTGCGTGCATTAACCTCTACCTTATTTTAAGGAATTGGTGGAAAAGCCCTATCTCTCACCCCTTCTACATAAGCTTCTTAAAGTCACACGGTCTCATTTATTTATTATGATTTTTAAAGATTTATTTATTTATTTGACAGAAATCACAATCAAGCAGAGAGAGAGGGTGAAGCAGACTCCCCGCTAAGCAGAGAGCCCGATGCGGGGCTCGATCCCAGCACCCTGGGATCACGACCTGAGCCGAAGGCAGAGGCTTTAACCCACTGAGCCACCCAGGCGCCCCTAAAGTCACACAGTCTTACACCTCCTCCGACCTTGCACTGACCTCGGAAAGCTCCCGCTGGAAGCGCTCAGGCTGGAAGCACCCACGGGCACAGCACTTCACAGCCTGGTTCACAGAGAATCTGCACATGCGTGTTGCCTTATAAAAGAACTGATAAAGGAACGGGTGCCACGTTCGTTCTGAACAAGAGCCTGGCCTACAGTCTAAGATACTCTGCGGTAAAACATCATGCCACTTACTTGTGTGGTCCACAAACACGCAAGTAACCAACTCTGTTTATGCCACCGTGAAGTCATCCCAAGCAGATGCAAGGGAAGCTGGGGCTGCCAGGGGCTCTCCTCTCTCCGCGGAGAGACAGACGCTGCACAACACTGCCTGTCTCTCCCCGGGGCCGACACGAAAGGCACCGGGCGAGGGCATCGGGCGACACAAATGTGAGAGCCGCACTCTCACGGGGCCTGCACAGAAACCCGCACGAACATGCAAGAAGGCAGAGCAGAACTGCCCGGAGAGAAAAGCAGGACGCGGGGCAGAGAAGCGGCCGCACTGGAGTTGAGGCTCTGGGAGGTCATTCACGTGGCCTCCAGTGGTCAAGTGTGGACAGCGGGCAAAGCCTGCGGACAGACCTTCGGGAACCAGCGAGGGGCCTCAGTGATGCCAGAGGAATCCGAAAGGAGACAGACTAGAGGAAGGTGGAACCATGCGGGGTCCCCGGCATGCGCCTGCCCCCAACATGCGCGGAGCTTGCTGCAGGCGTTGGGGAGCTGCTGCGGTTTTAAGCAATGAGGCCCTAAGAGATGTAGGGATACTCGTCGCTGCCAGAGGAGCTGGGGGATGCCCAGCGCAGAGAGCGGGCAGGCGGGGCTGGACACCAAGTGGATGATGGGGACGCAGCACCCGGGGGTGCAGGTGGCTGGAGCCCGGCACCCGAGTGGACAAGGGTAATTAGGAACTCTGGAGAACAAATTTGTGGGAGGAAAAGTGAGATTTTTAGAAATAAAGTAGTTTGAGACCTGGGGAAAACTCCTGAAGATGTCTGAGAATGTCCAGCAAGCGGGGACCTAACTCGGGAGCTGGATGAGCGGAGTCAGAGGCGACGACGGCCAGGGCGGCAGCGGCCTTCCACGCTCCGATCGGCTGTCCCGCCGCCACTCTGGCGCCTCCACGGCTCTGCGTGCGGCAGGCCTTCATTTCATTAGGTTCAAACTATTTTCCAGTCCCTGTCCCCACGGAAGTGAGGTGGCTAAGACGTGGGAGGGAGTGCAATCTCCCAGCGGCAGATCCGGGGAGCACAGGGCCGAGAACGGAATTCTGAGGGACGCCGCTGGACAGGGGCGGAAAGAGGAAGCTAACCAAGCCCGAGTAACAAGAGTTCCAGGGAGGGCGGCCACTGCTGCTCACCCCGACCACACGCCCCCCAGCTCTGCCCATCGGGAGCCTGTAGGAAACCGGGCACACGGCTGCCCAGAGGCTCCGCCTAGATTCCTGGCAGTTCTGGCCCAGAGCAAGGGGTGTCCTTCAACAGGGCCACCTCCTGGGGCTCCCAGGCTACGTGACAGTAACGGCTACAGACAGGAAACACGTGGTTTCTATTTTTATGACGAGTTTGAGATACTTGGAAATATAGGACCATCAGAAACAATCATAAATACTTATGTCATATAAAACCATAACAGGAAGCCATAAAAAATGACACGTAAGTCTTCCAAAGAAAATTCTTGGCTATAAAATCCATTAAAGAGTAAACAAACTGGGCGCCTGGGTGGCTCAGTGGGTTAAGCCGCTGCCTTCGGCTCAGGTCATGATCTCAGGGTCCTGGGATCGAGGCCCGCATCGGGCTCTCTGCTCAGCGGGGAGCCTGCTTCCTCCTCTCTCTCTGCCTGCCTCTCTGCCTACTTGTGATCTCTGTCAAATAAATAAATAAAATCTTTAAAAAAAAAAAAAAAAAAAAAAGAGTAAACAAACTAAGGTATTAAAAACTTTTAATGCAGCAGAGAAAACTCAGTACAGCGACACCCACCATCAACCCCTACGGCATGTGTACCTCAGCGGTCAGAAGTCTTCTCGGACACTGGTTAACGGTGGCAAAAACGCTCCTAAGTCCCGCCTCCAGCTGCGTCAGTAGCAACATGGCACAGTCCGCAAACCTGTGAAATTGAAGGAAAATGGGCAAACCGCAAGCTTCCAGAGTAAACACCGGCACCAACCCCAAGCAGCGTCCTCTGATCCGGATGTTACCAATGTGCGACCGGGGCCAGGGGGGCCAACACAAGAGCGCGGAATCACCATCTCCTTAAACCGTGAGCTTCAATCTATTTTCCACTGTTCTGGCGTGAAAGGAAACATGCCAAGAATCTCTAGAATAAGATGTCATCAGAGATCTGCCCTGTTCTTCCCACTGCTTGTAAGAAACACTCGAATTCCAGCATTTGGGGGGGTTTCCAAGGTACAAATCAACGTCTAGACAGCGGAACCCGAAGGGAGGCAAAGTCTGTGGACCTCACGACGTCCACAGGCATCTACTTTGCTCCCCAGGAGACAGAGTAGAACCTTCCTCCTCCTCAGTGCAGGAATCTGTAACACGGGACGCACGGTTCTCTCATAGTAACAACTCGACTGACCTCGAAAAGTTGATTCCAAACCATGATTATCAGTATCGACCGCACCAAAAGGTGGACATGCAGGGCCTTAGTCAACGCTGTGAAGGTATTTAAGCTCGGCCCTCCCGGAGAGGGACGAGCCTCGTCGCTTACCTGTGTGACCGGAAGCCGAGTAACGCAGCTTCCCAGTACGGCATCATGACCTTCCGTATGAAAGCCGAGTTCCTCATCACGTCTTCTAACAGGCCAAGTACCGCGGGAGTAACGTCTGTGAAGTAACCATCACCCTCACCCACTGAAGCATGACGTGAGCAGGCGCAGGCCGGGGTGCCCAGAGTCTTAGGTGAGCCTGGCTACCCAGGGGGGCAGAGGGACGTGCACCACCGCCTCTTTAGTGACTCCGGCCACAGCTGTGAGGAGGACGTCAGGGCGGACCAGCTGGCCACGCTGGCCAAGGAAAGACACGTCTCCAGAAGACAGAGGAACAAGACCCAACCCTGAGGTGAACTGCGGGCTCTGCCTGACGATGGCACGTCTGTGCGCGTTCCTCCCACACAACTGGGCCCTGCGGTAGGACACTGGTTAGGACGTTGGGGGGGTATACGGAAACCTCGGCACCTCCTGATCCATTTCGTTCCAAACAGAAAACTGCTCTAAAAAGTAAAGTCTTAAAAAGAATACGTTACTGGCAGTCACCAGACTACCCAAGGGTCCGAGGCACAAACGGGCATAGCCTGCTGGGACTCAAGCGAGCTGGGCTGTTCCTACCATGACTTACAGCAGACATACAGCTCCTACAGCTGCGCTGCCCACTGGGAAAGGAAGAGGCTCGGAGAGGTTGTGTCCCCCGCCCCCGCTGATGTGGCAGACGGTCTGTCCCCCGCCCCCGCTGATGTGGCAGACGGCTCTGTCACAGAAAGTAACAAAGAGGACAGAGGAGACACCGAGGCTGCCGGCATTTTTGGCATCATGATTGCGCACATAAAAGTAGGAGAGCTCAAAGGAGAAGGGAATGTACATTACCAAACGGTCCTAAGCCGTCTGGACGTCCGCACGCCTGCAGGACGGACCATGTCTAACACGGCTAATGGATTCATGCAGCCACGACTCACAGACTCCCCAGCACAACCCAGGGCCGCGGTGGGAAGAGGTGAGGTTTTACGTAACGAAGTTTAAGCAGCTTCAAAACTTCACAATCTCCAGCCTCTGGAGAGCACGGAGTCTATCTAAAAGGTTCAAGTCCCTGCGCTGCTTCCTGACTTTACCCCTCTTGCTTCAAGGGAAACTGTGAGGTGCAGCACTTGCCGGGGAAAACAGCCGCCTCCTCCAGGTTTGCGAGAGCTACGGAAGGTCGGTGTGCCAGCACAAGTTTCGTTTGCTTCAAGTACGTCTTCAGCAGCTGGCCCAGCCCCGCCGTCAAGAGCACCATCATTGAACAGTACCTAGAGCAGAACACCACAGGATCCGTTAGAAAAACAGACAGTCCTGCACACAAAGAGATTGGCTTTAAAACTAAGAAAGTACACCACCATTCCATGGCAGGAACCTCCCCCGGCTGTGGGAATTCAGCTACGCGAGGGCTGGGAGGCTCACGAGCACAGTTCTCGGGGTCGCCCGCTCCCCAGCAGGCGGTGGCTCTTGTCACCTCCACGAGGCTTGGCCTACAGCTGCCTCTGGGCTGCGATTCAGTGGGGTCCCGACCCTGTCACACACCAGGTGTCCACTGGCCTCAGTCTATTCTCACCAAGTTTCTGCATCAAAACTCTCATCTTTCCCAAAACACACCTTTCCCTGATGTAAGATTCAAGATAAAACAAACTCAAGTATCTCAAAGAAGAGAGAAAATTATTTTTGTAGCAACGTACTTTGGGGGGATCTCATGAGGGGAGGCAAACCCATGCCACAGGACGTTCCGCAAGTTGAGTCCAGACGGGGATCCGACGAAGACCTTCAGCACGTCCATCTGAGCAGGTTAAGAAGAGGTTACCGGAGAGTTCAAAGTCACCAGAACAAGCCGACAAGCAGTGGAGAACGTCTGCTTCGGTCTTCTCCGCAGACCCAACGCTCCGGCTGGCGTACGGCAGCAGCGGTAACAGGAACAGCATTCCAACGTTCACTGGGCGCTTAACACGCCAAACACATTCTGTGTACTTACTACTCCTTCCTCCTCAGAATAACCTACGAGGAGGGCACTACCTCTCCTCCCGCTGTGCAGACGAGGAATGCAGGCACGGAGAGCTAAAAGCGAGGTCTTGGGGGCCACGAGCCATGGAGGGAACAAGGTCCGTCCCAGGCCAGGCTGCTCTCATCCTGCACCTCCCGTGTGCCTACTACGAGGTAAAACAGATCACAAAGAACGGAACAGAGAATCCACAGACGCCAGGCCCTGAGGAGCGCCTGGCCCACGGATGCTCCCAGCCCAGGCCTCCCCTACTTGGCTGTTGGCTGGAGGCTCAGCAGTCACCCGCTCCTGTCCCTTCAGTTACAAAGACGCCAATGAAGGGGATCCTGGCTACTGGACGGCAAGGTTCAGGCACTTGCCCGGGCTCACTCTCAGTCTGCAGCACCACCCTTCGGAACAGATTCGGGTAAGATGGAGGATACGCAGAGACTAAGAGAGCTCAAAACCAAGTCACACGGTAAGGAAGAGGGAGGCCCGAGAAGATGCGGGGAAGGAGCGAAAGCTGTCTGCGGATGCCCGACGGACGCCTGCCGAGTGAGCGGAGGACACCGATGCAGAAATCCTGAATTTCTCTCAAGGGGCCAAGCCAGAGCAGAAGCTACAAAGAGGCGTTCCAAGTCAGCAACAGAACCCTTGGCAACCAGCCCCTCCCTCCAAGCAACTCCAGAAACTCTTCCCGCTCACATCAACTTTTAATACTTGACCAGTAACGCCTACTACTAGTAATCATAATAATACCCTCTTAGCTAAGGGCGCCTGGGCGGCTCAGTGGGTTAAAGCCTCTGTCTTCAGCTCAGGTCATGATCCCAGGGTCCTAGGACCGAGCCCCGCATCGGGCTCCATGCTCAGCAGGGAGTCTGCTTCTCTCTCTCTCTGCCTGCCTCTCTGCCTACTGTGCTCTCTCTGTCTGTCAAATAAATAAATAAAATCTTTTTTTAAAAGTTATTTTTAAGTACTTTTTTAGCTATATTTATTTTAATTTCATTTACCACCTGCACAATGAGAAACGCACAAGCCAGCGAATGAGTGGAAGGATCTGGGGCTGCGAGTGGCTACAGGTCGGCGAGAGGCTAACGGCATCCAGGCAGGCAACAAACAGGTCAGAACATCCGGCCATGTGCCAGAGGTCAGTGCACTACAGGAATCTTGTACTTGATCCTCGCTCTGTATTCGCCCCGAAACACCGGCTAAGCTGACTAGGAACCACTGTAAAGTGGGAGGGCTTTACTGAACACAAATTTCTTATCCAAAAAAGAGTCTAACTGGGAACACGTTACAGCAGCGTTTCAAGAGTCACTCTGGCTCAAAGGCTGGGCTGGGCTGGCGTTCTCCCGCACCGGGACCCAAAGCTTAGTCATCAAACAGCCTCGGCCATGTGGCCTGAGGAAGATTCTGACAAAGTATACAGCTCTGCACGCTTTTAAATTGACACCTAGTATTTTTTCACTGTAAGTATGAACAGTCGCGAAATTCCTGCAGGTTAAAAAAAAATGGATACTTTAGAGTAAAACTTTAGTATCACTCCCTAAATGATTAAAATTTTATCCTGAAATGTTATTATGACAATAATTAACATATAATTAATGAAAGCAACAGAGCCCAAATTGCTCCCGCGGCTGACCCCGCGGCCATCCCATCACAAGCTAGCAGACCACACTAAGACTCAGGAAAAGAGACACGGGTCTTGTGGCGGGAAAGTGGCGATTCTGAAAGGACCCATGGGAAGGGAGAATGCTCTCGAGTCACAGCTCTCACGACGCGTTCCCGCAGGCATCAGTTTCTGAGAAACACAAGTCGAGCTACCACGAGTGGCTCTGTGCTGCGTCTACTCCGTCAGGTTCAGGCAAACAACTCACCACAGGCCGCCCGAAGACCTCAGCAAGCTCCTCAGATGCAAGCAGGTCTCGCAGAAGGAAGGGGCAGTCCTTCCCGAGCAGGACGAGCACCTGCGGGCCAGACAGGAGCGGGTCCGAGCTGCGCGGTGAGGGGCCCCACAACGCACAGAGAAACGCATGCATGAAGCCACTGTTTGTACAAATGAGCGAGAAAAGCACCAAAGACACCGATGTTTTGATTTCATAATCATTCAAAAAGAAAAATACTAAACACCTGTGCCAAATGATTACATTTCACAGGAAAACAGTAATTAAAATCAAGAAATCTGAGGACAGCTGTAAAAGCTTTATGTTTGTTCGCATACTTGAGTGGAAGAAAGTTCTCACACTTACATCTCCCAAAGCCCGTTCGAGACACGCCGTCAGTTTCATTAAGCCGAGAGAGATGGCGGGACCCTGGAGGCTTTCCAAAGCAGCAAATATTTCAGGAAATAACTGTGTAGAGTAAGACATATGTCAGAATCTGTGATCGGCAGGAAACGTTCCTCAAGCAATACCATCTACGAAATTCAAACTTCTAAAGGTTTCGACTGGTACGTTTTCATGACCTTTTTGGTTCAGGTAAACACTTCTACACACATACACAGCTGACCCCTGAACACAGCTGTGGATGCCACAGGTCAGCTTACATGTCAATTTTTTCCCACAAACATAGTGCGGTACTGTAAGTGTATTTTTCTCTTCCTCGTGATTTTCTTAGTCGCTTCTCTCGAGCTGACCTCACTGTACAAGCCCCGTAATGACGCACAGAACATACAGAATGCGTGTGGACCACCCACCTGCATCATCAGTAAGGCCTGTGGTCAGGGAGGCTACGAGCAGTTCGGTTCCGAGGGAGTCCTCTAAGTTACGTGCAGATCTGCCACTGCACGAGGGCTGGGCACCCTAGCCCTGCATTGTTCAAGACTCAACTGTAACAATACTTAAGAGAATCAAAAACTGCTTAATAGCTAAGGAGTTCTGAACTTTTTTTCTCCTTCATTTAAATGTTCACCGAAAGCAGTAAATCTGGCATGACTACAAATTGGAAAGTCAGCTGTTTTGATCTAAATCTTATTTCCCATTTTGATTAGGTCTAAGCCAATAAACAGAGGCAGCTCAGCCTGCTGGGTGAGAGCCGTTACAAGGGGGAGAAGCAACGCCCGCTCCAGCTGCCTCAGGAAACCCACAGTACCGGAGAGGAAGACCACGCGGAGTCGCCGTGCTGCTGTGCTCCAAGTGCAATGCCTGGACCTGAACAAGGTCTGGGCTTGGGCCCACACTCACCTCCTCCCTTCGATTCCCTCCACAAACCAGCTGGCTTCCCTGTCCACTGTCTAAAGAATGCCTTACTGTCTGTCCGTGAGGTCTCTGCTCTTTTCCTGGAGCGGTCCATGATCGTGTGTCCCAGGACCAACACCCGCATACCAGCTACTCCCCACCCCCCATGCGGATAACGCATCCCAAACCTTCCTTTGTTCCAAGCATGTTTCTTAGCTTGGATGTGGGCTACTGCGTAATAGTCCAAGTTTCCCTCAAAACCCTCCAGCCTTTTCACGGGTGGTGGGCTTAGCGGATGGAGGAGAGGAAAGATGAGCAGATAACCAGGGCCTCTAGGCAAACTCTGCAAAGTCTTGTACTTCTAAAGGTTGTTCACAAGCCAAACCTCTGGAAAAGCTGTCCACTGCAGCCACGGCACGTATCGAATCTCAAATTGTCCCTTGGTCAGAGATAACAAATGTGAGTGGACGGCCTCACACACAGGGCCCAACAGCCGCACGCTGCCCCGGTAATCCAGACTCTGGGCTGCGGGGGTAAGAAAACCAGCGTTAGTGCCACAGCCCCACCACAGCTCCGTGTTAGGTGACGAAAGTGCCTAGAGCATCAGAGAACACGTACATCAATCAGAAGTTTCCATGAAATCGACCAACCGGTTTCTAGTTGAGCCTATAATAAAGCTACCCCGATATTGTGGGAATAAGTTACATAGCACTCATCTGATAATAAAACAAAATTACGCTATTAGTGGGGTTTGAAAATACAAAAAGGTTAATCAAGAGAAAATATTTTCTTTACTTTACTCGTATGTAAGTTTATACAAAACCAGGTTTATACTGTATGATCTTTGAACCTGATTTTTTTACTTGACGTTATTAGACCATGAGATTTCCAATGACGTTATTTTAGAACATACGAATTTTATGTCCTAATTTTTTGGTAAATTTGAAACAACATTCACACGGTTCACACCCAAAAAGTATAAGCAGGTGAAGGTCTCCCTTCTGGCCACCCAGTTCTCCTTCCAATAGCAACGACAGTTATTAATTTCTGGGGTACATTTAGAAATATTCATACACACACAAGCAAAAACAATTCTAAGCCCCCCCCATTTTCTCACTAAGCCACATGGCTCAGAGAGGCGGGCTTCTCAATCCTCGTGCCCCGCGTAACGCTCTCTTGTGTGCCTCCGTCAGAGTAACACTGTACGTGTGGCTGTTTCCAGTGTCTGGGTTTTGTTGGTTCGTTTTTTGTTTTTCCAATTTTTGCTTATAGTCAGCACCGAGAGCAGACTCTTTTATACCTGCAGGTGGGCCTGTCTTACAAATTCCTGGGATGAAATTGCTGGGCCCGGGAATGTGCGCTTGAAATTTTTCTATGATTAAATTTCCCAACCCACTTTCCTGCTCTAAAGAATGAACAATAAAGCCTGGAACCTTTGAGACAGCGTGTAACACCCTGCTGGTCCCTTCCCATGCAGAATTCCCCGCACGCCTTCTGCCTTCTCTCCTCCATCTGACTGTTGGCCTGGAGTGAGGCTGTGCCGCCCGCGCCCGCGGCCGCCTCCTCACACAGGGCATCCTTGGCTCGGCACTCCCACCTCTCCTGCGCTCCTCTGGCCTCACTACCTCCCGTGCCACCTGACCCTCTCCTGTTCTGAGCTACGTCTGTATTATAACAAGTTCTAACTAAGAGAAAGAATGGACAGAAAGGAGAGTTTTAGAGTGAAGACGTATTAAACGGACCCGCACTGACCTGTGCTTGGGGAGCCGAGAGCACACAGATCTGACCGTGTATACGCCACACGGGCTGTGATGGTCGGCCAGCACACGTGCCCCCTCTGCGTCACAATGCAATCAATGTCCCAAGTTTCTCTGACTTCAAACCCCAGTTTACAGATCATATCATAGACTGGGGGAGAGAGACAAGTGGCCATGGGATCCTCTATCAGCATCTGAAATAGGAAATGTAGAAGACACTCTTAAAAAGAAGTAACAACAGACTAATATCGATTATATATTCGAGGAACAAGACAATCCCATTCTATCTGCAGCACGGGACGGACTCCGGCATAGCGACTGCTAACACACTTCCGGCTCTCGGGAGCTGTGTGATTAAAACGCTACGATTACATGTTAATTAAAGACAGTTTACATAAATTTTTCAAATAAATACTGAAGATGTGAAATTTTAATACTACCTGTGAAGGCCCGAGTTTACAGAAGCCGACCTTACAGGTAGTGCTCTGCTCCTCCCAGCGTTCCTACGCCGTCCCCAAGCTATCAAAATGAGCAATATATTAAAATGGGGAACGGAAAAGCAGAAAATCAAGCACAATGAGAAAAAAGGTAAGTTAGAGGCTCCGGGTCCTCGTGTGGTACGAACAGCAGCAAACCGCGCTTTTACGGCGATCCCCGAATCCTAATTATCCCCGCGTGACACGGACGGCATCTTATAACCGCCACCGGGTCACGCTCCGGGATCAAGTCCACACGGGGTCTGCACCTGGTGGGCCACGTCCGCGCCCCACCCGGAGGGATAAGCCGCGGCAGCTCCCGGTCTGGAAGCCGGTCACCTCGAGCTCCTCGCCCGCCCCGGCATCCCCGTCCCCAGAAGCCGCACCTGCCGGTGTCCGCAGCCCCCGCCGCCGCCCGCCGTCCCGCAGCCCCGGCCGCCGCCCGCCGTCCCGCAGCCCCCGCCG
>NC_081561.1:149304176-149325163 GCF_022355385.1 Mustela nigripes | reverse complement strand
CCCGCAGCCCCCGCCGCCGCCCGCCGTCCCGCAGCCCCCGCCGCCGCCCGCCGTCCCCGCGACACGCGCGGACCCTCCGGCGCTGAGGCCGTCCAGGGACCACGGACAGCGCAGGACCCGCCCCCGCCGCCGCCCGCCTGGCCCTTGGGGCGCGTCGGAGGCCGCGGCCGGCCTCTCGCGGCGGCTCCCCGGGGGCCTCTCGGAGCCCGGCTTCCCCACGATCCCGCCGCCGCGACCCGCCCGACCCACGCGGCTCCGCAGCCCGAGGGGCCCCGCGCGCCGGTGCCGGAGCGACCCGGGCCGGACACTCACCCCCGCAAGAGCCGCCCCGCGACCTGCACCCAGGCGGGGGTCACGCGGGACGGACCCCGACACGGCGCGGCCCCGGGACGCAGGCAGCGGCCGCCGAGGAGCGACGCTCATCCCCCCCGGGCGGCAGCGAACGCGCTTCGCCGGGTCCCCGCGGCCTTCAGCTCCTGGAGAAACGCCATCCCGTCGCCTCCCACGGGGCGCGTCCCGCGGGTCAGGGTCGGGCGCCCGGCCGCGCAGGCGCAGACTCGCCGGAGGCACAGAGCCCGCGGGGCCGCCGCGCGCGCCCCACCGCGCCTCCCGGGCCGCCCCGCCCCCGTCCCTTCCGATCCCGGGCGGCGGGCGCGGCCGGATGACGCACGCTTCGCCCCGCCCCTCCCTCCCAGCCGCCCTTTCGGCCGGCGCGACGCGGAAGCCGCCGAGGCCCTCGGGACGGGCGGGGCGGGCCGCATGGAGAGACGCGGGCGAGGCGCGAAGCCGGCCCCGGGCCCGGCCCCTCAGCCGCCGCCGCCGCCGCCTCGGAGGGACAGGAAGCCCAGCATGTTCGAGAGGGAGGCCGTGAGTGCGGGGCCGGGGCCGGCGGCGGGTCGGGGGGCGGCGGGTCGGGGAGCGGCCGGTCGGGGAGCGGCCGGCGGCCCTCGCGCCTCCCGGGCCCGCGCTGCCCTCCGCGGGGCTCCCCGGGCTCGCTCCGCCGTGCTCCGGGGCCGCGGCCGGCGGGAGGCCCCCAGCGCCCGGAGGCCGGCCCGGAGCCCGGGGCCTTCTTCTGACCGTGGGGCCGCGACCGCGCGAGCGGGCGGAGCAGGAGGGCCCGCCGGGCGCCGCCTCCGGCCTGCCTGGGGCCCGCCGTTCCCGCCTGCAGGACCGAGAGCGACGAGGCGCTCAGGTCGGCGGGACGCGGCGGGGCACGTCGGCTCCGAGTCGCGCCGCGGGGCCCGGATCCCGAGGACGGAGCCGGGCGTCCGCGGCAGGTGGGGCCGGTGCCCCCGGGGCTGGGCTGGGCAGCCGGGCCCTTCGCAGCGGGCCCCACGCGTGGCCCGGACTCGCGGCTCGTCTTCGGGAAACACGCGGACGTTGGTGGGAGTTTGCGAAGACCTTCCCTGGAACGCAGTGTGCAACGCGCGCATACGTGCTGCGCGGCTCCTCGTCCGCACAGCGCCCGGTTCCGGGGGCTCCGCAGTTACGCGCAGTCGGTGGTTCCCGCTCTTCCGCGAGCGGGTGGGCACGCCGCTGACCGTGCTGTGTTCCCGGCTCAGCGGGGTGCGCCGTCCGTCGGTCTTCAGACCTGTCGCCAGCCGGAACGACAGATACACACACGCTGCTGCCGGGACCGTAGTCTGGGAATAAGGGGACACGGACCAAAGCCATTCTGCTTGGTTGACGGGGACGTGCTCAGTCGCAGCTGTCTGCAAGGTCTGCACTGCCGGGGACGCCTGGGAGCGCTCCGGGGGCAACCGTCCCAGGGTCCTGGGATCCAGCCCTGCACCGCGCTCCCTGCGTGGAGGGAAGCCTGCTTCTCCCTCTCCCACTCCCCTGCTTGTGCTCCTTCTCAATAAATAAAATCTTTTAAAAAAAAAAAAAGACCTAGGCTTCTAGGAGTAAGAAATTTGATAGAGCAGAAATGGGGAAGAGACTGAGAATGCTCACTAAATGCATCTGAGGACAGTAAGTGCACTCACGGCTAATTTCTAACTTTGGGGCAGTAGAAAATTCCTCTGTTCTTGAGCGTAGGACACGTGAAGACACATAACACAGTGTAATGTTTAAATGTCTTTTAATTTTACATACGGTGCGTCCTTTTTTTCTACTAACAGCACCTCCGTCTTTCTTGGGAGGATTGATTCATTTCCCATATGATAGAGTTTTGATGGGACTGTCGCTTTCCTTAACTTTGTGGTATAGATGAAACCCAGAAGCTTCCAGAACTGTGAGCAAATAAGAAATTCTTTAAACTGCCTGGTCTGTGATATTTTATTACGGCAGCTCTAGAAAAACTAATATACAGAAACAAGCGACAGTAACTCATTCAAGAAGCAATAGATTCCCTGAACAGCCCCTATATCTATTAAACTTAAGTTTAAAACTGGAGTTAAAAACTTTTCCATATAGAGGGCGCCTGGGTGGCTCAGTGGGTTAAGCCGCTGCCTTCAGCTCAGGTCATGATCTCAGGGTCCTGGGATCGAGTCCCGCATCGGGCTCTCTGCTCAGCAGGGAGCCTGCTTCCCCCTCTCTCTCTCTCTGCCTGCCTCTCTGCCTACTTGTGATCTCTGTCTGTCAAATAAATAAATAAAATCTTTAAAAAAAAAAAAAAAAAAACTTTTCCATATAGAAAGTTCCAGTCCCAAATGGATTTTCTGGTGAGTTTCTGCCAAATATTACAGTGTTCTGCAAAATTGAAGAAAAGGGAATTCTTCCCAATTCATCCAATGAAGTCAGCATTCCTCTATTCCTCATAAACATAGATGCAAAAATTCTTAACAAAACTACAGCAAATTAAATCCAACAACATGTGAGAAAAATAAAATACAACTGCACCCAACGTAGGAACACCTAAATACATCAAGCAAGACATAAAGGGAGAAAGACAATAAAAGGGGACTTCAGTACCTGACTTGTATAATGAATAGGTCGTTCCGACGAAAAGTAAAACATCAGCCTTCAATGATCCATTCAACCAGATGGACTTAACAGATACATCTAGAACATTCCAGCCGAGGGCAGCAGAATACATTCTGCAGTGCACATGGAACGTTCCCCAGCACCAATCACTTAGGCCACAAACAAGTCTTCTTAAGTTTAAGAAGAGTAAAATACCAAGAATCTTTACCAACCACAATGGTATGGAACTGGAAGTCAACTGTAAGAAGAGAACGGAAAAATTCAAAAATATTAAGGTTAGAAACATTCTGTGGGACAATTAATGTGTCAAGGTAGAAATCAAAAGAAAAACTTTAAAATTCCTTAAATGGAAATGGAAATACAACATACCAAATATATAGAGTGCAGAAAAGCATTTCCGAGAGGGAATTTCATTATAATAAATGCTTACCTCAAGAAACAAAAAATAAATAAGCAACCAAACTTTATACATCAAAGACTAGAAAAAGAACAAATGAGACCCGAAGTTAAAAAGACCATAGAAACGTGAAATTAAGAGCTGGCTTAATGAAAAGAAAACTGACAAACCTTTATCTACATTCGCTAAGAAAAAAGGGAGAGGGCTCAAAGTTAAAAATGAGAGGAGAAAAAAATGAAAGAAGAGATATTATAGCTGATGCCATAGAAATACGGAGTATCATAAGATAATATTAGCAGTTTTATGCCACCAATTTGGACAACCCAGAAAAAAATGTATAAATTCCTGAAATTGAAAACCTGAACAGACCGATTGCTGATGAGGAGATTGACTCAGTAATGAAAACCTCCCAACAAACAGAAGTCCAGACCATATGTCTTCATTGGTGAATTTTACCAAACATTGAAAGAATCAATACCAGTCTTTCTCAAATTTTTCAAAAAAATAAAAGAGGAAGGAATACTTCCAAACTAATTTTATGAGGCCAACACTACCCTGATACCAAAACCGTACAAGGACACCAGAGAAAAGAAAACTACAGGCCAATAAACCTGATGAATGTAGATGTAAAAAATACACAAAATATTGGGCCAACTTTTACAGTACTTTAAAAAGATCATATACCATGGTCAAGTGGGATTTATTCTATGATGCAGGGGTGGTCAGCATCCCCAACAATCCCTGTGAGATTGCATTAGCCTAACGAAGGATAAAAATCACATCATCCTGGGTGCCTGGGTGGCTCATTCGGTTGAGCGTCTGCATTTGGCTCAGGTCATGATTCTGGAGTCCCAGGAACAAGCCCCACATCAAGCTCCACGCTCAGTGGGGAGTCTGCTTCTCCATCCGCCCTTCACCCCACTCATGCTCTCTCTCCCTCAAATAATTATTTTTAAAAAATTGTGTCATCTCAATAGATACAGTAAAAGCATTTGATAAAATTCAATATCCATTTATCCTAAAAACTCAACAAAGTGGGTTTAGAGGGAACATACTTTTGTATACTAAAGTCCGCATAGGACAAACTTACAGTGAACATACAAAATGGTGAAGAGCTGAAAGCTTTTCCTTTAAGTTTAGGAACAAGACAAGGATGCCCACTCCCACCACTTCTATTCAACATTGTATTGGAATCCTAGCCAGAGAAGTTAGGCAAGAGAAAGGGGAAAAAGGCATCCAAATTGGAAAGAAGAAAGTATAACTGTTGCTATTTGTGTATGACATGATATTATACATGGTAAATCCTAAAGCCTCTACCAAGAAACTGCTTGATTCAATAAACATAAATATTGCAGGAAACAAAATCAATATTAAAAAATCTATTGCAGGGGCGCCTGGGTGGCTCAGTGGGTTAAGCCGCTGCCTTCAGCTCAGGTCATGATCTCGGGGTCCTGGGATCGAGTCCCACATCGGGCTCTCTGCTCAGCAGGGAACCTGCTTC
Source organism: Mustela nigripes (assembly GCF_022355385.1). Taxonomy (NCBI): domain Eukaryota; kingdom Metazoa; phylum Chordata; class Mammalia; order Carnivora; family Mustelidae; genus Mustela; species Mustela nigripes. The sequence continues at coordinate 149,320,340 of NC_081561.1, read as the reverse complement.
CTCCTCTCTCTCTGCCTGCCTCTCTGCCTGCTTGTAATCTCTCTCTGTCAAATAAATAAATAAAATCTTAAAAAAAAAAATCTATTGCAGTTCTACACAAGCTATCAGAAATTAAGAGAAAAAAATCCCATTTCACAATTGCATTAAGAATAATAAAATAGGAACAAAGTTAACCCAGAAGGTGAAAGTCCTCCAGAGTCTTACAGTGAAAACTGTAAGACATTGATGAAAGAAATTGAAGTCAACACAAATGAATGGAAAGATACTCAATGTTCCTGGGGTGGAAGAATTAATATTGTTAAAATGTACACACTACCCAAAGCACTCTACAGATTCACTGTAATCCCTAATAAAATTCCAATGGCATTTTTCACAGAACAATTCTAAACTTTCTATGACATCACAAAAGACCCCAAATATCCAAAGCAGTATGGAGGAAGAACAACAAAGCTAGAAGCATCTCTCTTTAGGACTTCAAATTGTATTTCAGAGCTTTAGTGATAAAAAGAGTATGGCATTGTCATAAACACAGTCATGTCAATAGGGCAGTAGAGTCCAGAAATAAACACACATTTATGGTGAATTATAACAAAGGAGCCAAGAATATACAGTAGGAAAAGGATAGTCTTTTCAATGGTTATTCGGAAAACTGGACAAGCATTTCACATGTACACAAAAATAAACTCAAAATAGATTGAAGACTTGAATGGAAGACCTCAAACCATAAAATTCCAAAAAGAAAACATAGGTAATAAACACCTTAACATCAGTCTTGGTGATGATTTTTTAATCCAGCTCCAAAAGCAAAGGCAACAAAAGCAAAAATAAAGAGCTGAAACTACATTAAACTAAAAACTTTTGGCACCACAAAGGAAGTCAACAAAGTGCAAACGCAGCTTACTGAGTGGGAAAGGTTATTTGCAAATCATTTAAGGGGTTAATATCCAAGATATGTAAAGAACTATAACTCAACAGCAAAAAAAGAAAACAAACAAAAAAACAACCTTGCAATTGGATTATAAAATGACCAGAATTCGTGAATAGGTATTTTTCCAAAGAAGATGTACAGATGGACTTCAGGTACAAGGGAAGATGCTCAACATCCTTAATCAGGGAAGTGCAAAGTGAGTGCACCTGAATGGCTCAGTCAGCTAAGTGGCTGCCTTCAGCTTGGGTTATGATCCCAGGGTCGTGGGATTGAGCCCCACATCCGGATCTCTGCTCAGCAAAGAGCCTGCCTCCTTCCTCTGCCTGCCTACTCGTGCTTTCTATCTCTGTCAAATAAATAATCTTTAAAAAAAAAGATATTGGGGTGCCTGGGGGGCTCAGTAGGTTAAGCCTCTGCTTTCGGCTCAGGTCATGATCCCAGGGTCTTGCTCAGCAGGGAGCCTGCTTCATCCTCTCCCTCTGCCTGCCTTTCTGCCTGCTTGTGATCTGTCTGTCAAATAAATAAGTAAATAAAAACAGGTATTACCTGACACCTATTTGATTCACTATTATTGAAAAGACTAAAGATGACAAGTGTTGGCAAGGATGTAGAGAAAAGGCAGCCCTCGTGCATTGTTGGTGGGAACATAAGCGGGTACCGCTACTACTGTGGGTAGTACAACAAAACAATATGGAGGATCGTCAAGAAATTAGAAGTAGAACTACCATACAATTCAGCAATTCCATTTCTGGGTATTTCTTCACAGAAAATGAAAACACTGATTCGAAAAGATATGTGCGTCCCTCTGTTCATTGCAGCATCATCTACAATAAATAGCCAAGATATGAAAACTTCCTAAATGTTTACTCATTTCACCATTAAAAAAAGAATGAAATCTTGCCATTTGCAATAACATGTGGACCTTGAGAACAGGCTAAGTGAAATAATTCAGACAGATATTGTATGATTTCACTTCTGTGTGAAATCTGAAAAGAAAAATATGTGGAGGTCAAAAGGTACAAACATTCAATCAAATAACAATAGTAATATTATATTTGAGTGGGGTTTGTTCTAGGAATGCAAGGTTGGTTAAACATTCAGAAATCATCTAAGCATATTAACAAACTATCAGTGATGAAAAACAGGCTGGTAACATTTCGACTTATGCTCAAGCAGGTCACCAAATGGTCACGGCCGTGCCTGGACACTGATACTAAGACAACAGCCTGTCTCTGGGAACCATCTGCAGAGTTCGGACAGATGATACGTCCTTGTTCTGATCCGCTGCCAAGAGAAGAGCTGGGAGATTCTGCATTTAATCGTGTTCTTTCTCTTGCCAACCTGCCGATCAGATGAACCCCTCAGAGGGGGCAGAGAAAGGGACGTGTTGTCCAGTGCCAGTTTCTGCCACACAGATCCATCGGTGGTGGAGAATAAATACTCTCACAATACTTGAGGACCGGGAGGTCTGATATTTACATTTTATTTTATTTCTTTTTTTTATTTTTTTTTAAAGATTTTATTTATTTATTTGACAGAGAGAAATCACAAGTAGATGGAGAGGCAGACAGAGAGAGGAGGAAGCAGGCTCTCCGCTGAGCAGAGAGCCCGATGCGGGACTCGATCCCAGGACTCTGAGATCACGACCTGAGCCGAAGGCAGCGGCTTAGCCCACTGAGCCACCCAGGCGCCCCTGATATTTACATTTTAAAGTACTGGCCTCTGCAGTAAAATATGGACAGGGATGAAGGAGGGGTGATAGAAATATGTATTATTTGGAAAAATCTAGAGGTAGTAAACATTGAAATTAATAAAAGTTTAATAGGTGGGTGCAATTTAAATCACCTTAAAGCCTCACTGGGAAAGTAGCAGAAGAATAAATGCTTCAGAGTAAATTGAAAGATTTATGTCAAAATAAATTACTTAGAAATAAAAATTCTTACATAATTACCAAAGTAAACCATGTTCCTGGTTAGAAAAGCTGTTATGAAGTTACAGAATTACTGAGTTAACGTTATTCGTAAAAAGCATTACAAAGTATAAGGCTATGTTCGTCGGAGCCCTGCTATCCCTCTGATCCCTTCGCCGCACCAGCCAGAATGCACTTTCAACACTAATGTGGAGCCTCCTCCTAACGTCCTTGAACTTTTCCAGCGGGTCCCACTGCTCTGAGAGTAAAATCCAAGTGTTCATCACATTCTAGTCAGTGCTTCATGACCTGCTCCTTGGTGGCCTTCCTAGCTTCCATCTTGTCACCATTCTGCCTCACTCAGGACACTCGAGCCACACTGACCACAAACCTGCTCCTAGAACACGCTCTTTGACCTGAAGACTGTGTATGTTCTTTTGGGGCTTCAGCCCATATACAACTTCATTCATAGGGGCCTTCTCTGATCACTCTGCTAAATTAGCCCTTCCCAGTGAGTTCCTCCCAAGTTGCTTGGTTTTGTTTTTATAGCAATTACTACTATTTAAATCTGCTAATTTATTTTTGTGTGTGCTTTCAATAGTCAGTCGGCCCTCCTGTCCGTTAGAGTGACCCCCGCGTGAGTGCAGACTGCTTGATTATGAGTTCGCATAAGCCCAACAACAAATCCCTCGCTAGTACAATGGAGCTCATCACTGTAACTTCAGAGCCTACAACATTTATCTAGACCATATTAGGCACCACATAACTATTTCTTTAAAGAATGTTGAATGTCGGGGCACCTGGGTGGCTCAGTGGTTAAAGCCTCTGCCTTCAGCTCAGGTCATGGTCTCAGGGTCCTGGGATCGAGCCCCACATCAGGCTCCCTGCTCAGAAGGGAGCCTGCTTCCCCCTCTCTCTCTGCCTGCCTCTGCCTGCTTGGATCTCTGTCAAATAAATAAAACTTAAAAAAAAAAAAAAAAGAATGTTGAATGTCATAGAGTGAATGCATGTCAAAAGCATAAAATAATCTATGTACCAAATCAGTACACATTTGTTATCTTTCAACTTAAGACTGTTATTTATGTAAATATTATGTAAAGACTTGGGTAAATAATGGTATTATTTAATCAAGGACAATTAAATAAAAGTAATTAAAATGGTAAGACGGGCGCCTGGGTGGCTCAGTGGGTTAAGCCACTGCCTTCGGCTCAGGTCATGATCTCAGGGTCCTGGGATCGAGTCCCGCATCGGGCTCTCTGCTCAGCAGGGAGCCTGCTTCCTCCTCTCTCTCTCTCTCTGCCTGCCTCTCTGCCTACTTGTGATTTCTCTCTGTCAAATAAATAAATAAAATCTTTAAAAAAAAATAAAAAAAATAAAATGGTAAGACAATGACGGATAATACTTTCATAAACTCAGGGTAGAGAACTGGCAAGTTCTCTTTACACACGTCTCCTAGCCACCCAGTTGCCCTCTGTGGAGGCCTGTCTTGTTTCTGGTTCTTTTGTATCTTCCACGGATATTGTAAATATATGTGTGCAAATTCGTGTTTCTAGAGAGATGATAGCTAGCCAGTTAGGTTAGTTTTCTTTTACCCAGTTGATAGCCAGGAGTGCATCAGTGAATCTAGGGTTCAGCAATTACTCTGTCACAGAAGTCAATCAGAATGGATTTCCAGACTTTGTGTCAGCTCTGTCCCATTGTATTAGGGTTCTTAAATCTAAAATTTCATTTTGTAATTAAAGAAATGATCTTTCTCACTTCCTGCCCCTCTTGCAGTATACACAGATTTTAAAAGAGCGACTGAGAGACTCGATTCATGATGTTCAGTACGTGGAGCCTCCATTCGATGATTCGATCGCTGACTTGGGTAAAGAGTGGAAGAGTGCCCTGGCCAAACTCAAGTTTGCTAATTCATACAGAATGGAGCCGTTGAAAAAATTCCAAGCTCATTCAGTAGAAACTAAAGTCCAGCAGATACTAACAGTAGGTTGATAAATATGTGCGACAGCAATATCTTAGCTTTGCCCATTTGATCAGCGTATTCAGATTTATGGCCATACATTTCATTGACTTTTTTTGTAGCATTTGTCTCTGAATATATTAAAGTACTTTGTAGTCACCCTCAAGAATCTTCCCATCGATGCCATGAGCTAGATTTAATTCTTTAGTTATTTCAACTCTTAATCATCCATAAATTATTTATCCCTCAGGTGTCATGTTCTCCAGTATTTGGAGGAATGAGTTAAAACACACTGCATGTGTGTGGGTGTGAAAGGCGGTTCCTGGACCTAAACCCTGTAAGGACAGGCAGCTGCCGACACACATGTCACCAACATGATGATAGATAAAGTGTTCTCTCATCTGTCACATCGCCGGTCCCTTCTTGAAACTGACTGGAATCTAAAGGCCGGTTTGGACAGTTATTTCCAGGCTAGTCCAAAAAAGCTTTTCCAATTTTATAAAGTACTTTGAGACTAATATTAATACCAACATTATTTATGCTAGCGTTGGTATCTGAAGGCTGTGTTGTTCCGATGGAAAGGATTCCTCCATCATCTTTCTTAAGGACCAAATTAAATTTTTTTATTTATAGAAAGTTTGAAGGACAACTTTTTCTTCTTTTTCTTTTTTTTTTTAAGATTTTATTTATTTATTTATTTATTTGACACAGAAGGACTGCGCGAGAGGGAACACAAGCAGGAGTGGGAGACAAAGCAGCAGGCTTCCCGCTGAGCAAGGAGCCCAAAGCAGGGCTCCGTCCCAGGACCCTGGGATCATGACCTGAGCTGAAGGCAGGTGCTTACCCGACTGAGCCACGCAGGTGCCCCGGGACTACCTTTTCTGAATCACCTTTTCATCTGTGGTCTTGAGTGCTGGGCACCAGGCACCCAGGCACCATCTGATGGCCAGATTCCCCTGTGGACTCCACCAAGCCTGCGTCTACCCCAGACATGTTCCTTGTGTCAAAGTTTCCTATCCCTTCAGTTTGTGAGGTGTATTCCTTCAGTAACAACTTATGTGAGCTAGCTGTTGGGAAGAAAGCATCTCTTCATTTTGTATAAATGATTAATACTATTTTAATAATACCAAAGTTAATTATTTAAATGAATTAACTTTTATTATTACAGAAGAATATTTAGGAGGCCTACTCTAGCCTCTACTGCCATAGACAGATACATTTCTGAGCTGAACTAATCATTGTCAGATGGCTCACGGCTTCAGGAAATAATGAAATTCAACTCCGTTTGATACAATGAAATAATTATTACCTTCTCTTATTTAAACACTAATAGCAAGCATTTGTGACATGAGAATACACATTACACTAATAGCAAGCATTTGTGACATGAGAATACACATTTTGGTGTCTCTTTTGCTTGGCCTTACCGCATAGACGGAGTTCCAATTTACTGGATATAATGGATTTCAAGTTGTATTTCCATACGTTAATTTACAGAATTGCATGGAGCATGGTGGGGCCTGAACAGCTGATTGGCTGTGTGGGGGGATAGCAAGGGGTCATAAAGAGGCCGGGGTTTTCCCTGGGGTTCACAGAAAATTCATCACAGTTCTGGATGCAGAAATAGTACATACTGCTGGAGCCTGTGGGCCTTTTCCTAGAGCAAGCACTGGCCGTTTGTTAAACAAGAACATATAGGTGGGCGGAGCCAGGGTTTGTTAGGCAGATCAAAGAGAGAATGGATGTCCTTAAGCTTCTGAAAGACGAACCACAGCCAATGCCTGAGGGAGACGAATGCTTCTAGACCCAGTTTTAGGTCCAGCACCATTCTAGAAGGGAATCAAAACCAATAAAACAAAACAATATATTTGGTTTTACATGCGTATAAAATTAGCTGTTGGGGGCACCTGGGTGGCTCAGTGGATTAAATCCTCTGCCTTCAGCTCAGGTCATGATCCCAGGATCCTGGGATCGAGTCCCACGGAGCCTGCTTCTTCCTCTCTCTTTTTCAGGCTGCCTCTGCCTACTTGTGATCTCTGTCTGTCAAATAAATAAATAAATAAAATCTTAAAAAAAAATATTAGCTGTTAGGAGTTCGTTTGTTACCACAGGACCCAGAACCATGTTAAGACATCATTGTCAGGTCACTCAAAGGCATGTGCATTCTGCTCACTGTGTGGTCCAGTCTGCTTACGGGCTGTGGGAAAGCTTAGTGCTTCTGACGCCCATCTGTCTCCCAGCTGTGATTAATCCACAGCAGACATGGCAGACAATCTTGGATCTCCGCGTCCTGGCGTCCGCAGAGAGAGCAGCAGAGTGCAGCGCCGTGGGGAGAGGGCTAGAGAAGTGGCTTTGAGTCAGGGAGACTGGGGGAGACAGTAGTCACGTAATACAGGCTCCCGTCCAGGAAACCCAGGCTTTAGGAAAACTCAGAGTTTTTCCAAAACTCTGAGTTTTAGCAAATACGGAAATTATAGGAAGATTTCCTTCATCTACCTAAGCATTCCCGGAAGCACTGTTTTAAAATTCCCGTGTCTCCCGACTAGCTTTTGATGGAGTGACCAAGTAAAGGGAAACTTACGGGTTAAGGGTTGGTAATGAAGAGCACTTGAATGTAATTAAAAACCCAAATCAACTTTATTCAACATTGTTATTGAAATAAATTGTCAAGCACAACATTCATTTAATGTTATTTGGTTAGAAGGAATGCATGTATTATTTTAAAGTTCTGTGGATTAGACATGTTTTCTTCAGTTTTTATATAGAAAATGGTTTGGAAATTAAAATGTCTTTCCTATTTTTTTAAAGGAAAATCTTAAAGATGTCAAATACGATGATCAAGTGTTCTGTCGCTTGTCACTTGACCTAGCAGACCGCATCTTGTCAGCAGTGAAAGAATTTGGGTACCACCGTTACAAGTTCATTATAAAAGTATTATTTATCCAGAAGACTGGTCAGGCAATACATGTAAGTACCTCACTGACCCAGCATCTATCAGCCGGCGCCCCAAGCTGTCCCCTCTAGTGAGCTGAGAGGTCCCGTGCAGCCGCCACCGTGTGCCTCTAGGGCCCCCAGGCGCCTCTCTGACAAAGGCTGATTTTGTTGGCTGGATCTTCCTTCACTGCCTATTATTGGAAAAGTCCTCACCCAGAAATGGCAACTCTCTATTGATAATTTATTAGACTGTACGGCTATCCTATTCCTTGATCACACTAATTTTGGCAATTTAATGTCATTTGATAATTAACCAGTAAATTTATTTTGAGCACTGATGGGAGTCAGGTCAGTTACTGAGAAAAGACACAGGAAATGCTGAGACGCAGACCGCGGTTCTCCAAGAGACTCTCCTGTACTCCGGAGAGAAGACAACGCAGCTCAGAGTTTAAGAAAGGGAAAGGGACGGACTGTGGGCCTGCCTTGGTGCCCGAGTCCGGCTGACCTAGAAATGAACGCGCAGCGACAGTCGGAGGCTGCGGCCAGGGCACAGGTGTTCCCAGCTGTGGAGGGAGCCACTTATCTGCTCATCATTCTGTGGGTCAGCCCGGCTGCGACGGCTGCTTTTCCTGCTAGTCTTCCTGACACACTCACAGTGGTCGGACATGGCCTTGCTCTCACGTCTGGGGGCGGGGCTGGCTGTTGGCTCGGGCTCCTGGGTTCTCCTGCATGTGAGCCACCCTCCGTGGGCTGAGTGGCTTTCCTTATGTGGGGGCTCCCCTCGCAGTGTTCGGAGCAGGTGGGAGCAGAAGACCTCTGAAGGCTTTGCTTGAAGTCACACAATGTCCCAGTCTTTGGCTCAGAGCAAGTCCTAAGGCCAATTCATACTCAAGGGTTGGAGGAACAGACTCACCCTCTTGGGAGAAGCCACAGAAGGTTTGTGGTCACTTATATCCACCACGGAAAAGTAGGCTGTAGTTAGAAAACATGGGGCTTTGTGAGTGAAGCAAAGGATTTAGAATTTTCCCTAACAGCCTTCTTGGATAATCAATGCTACTTCTTTATTTCCAAACAAGGTTCTAATAAACTTTCCCTTGAGCATATTTGAAGGATGTTAAGGAAAATCCCGTATCCAAGAGTGGCACGCCGCGGAGCATCCTGTATGCAGAGCTCCGAGGCCCGGGTTCAGAGGGCTCCCGTGCCTGCCCCCAGACAGTGCTGAAGGTCCAGTCCCCGTGTCGGAGAAGGACTGCTTTCAGGAAAGGGGAAATGGGAAAAACTAGTGTTTAAATATCACTTTCTAAGACACCATATAGACTTAAAGTTTACTTCTTAACATGTTCAATTCATAGTTGGTCTTTTCTGAAATCTGTGTACCCAGATTGCCAGCAGGTGGATCTGGGACGTGACCTGGGACAGCTGGGTCGCGGCGAAACATGAAACGGAGACGTACGTCGCCTTGGCCCTGGTGTTTGCTCTCTTCTGCGAATAGCTTGTCACAGGCCCGGGAGCGCAGGCTTCTCCGCTTCCGAGGCCCGTGGCTTTAAAGATTGGCACTTCGTGGGATCAGCTGTGCTTTCGCTTGCAGCTGCAGCGTCGCTGTATTCTTCCAACAGCAAACAAAGAAAAGCCCAGTTTTTACCTTCATACTTAATAGTTCTCACCTTTATGAACATTCTGTTGCCCCGAAGCATAAAGGTAAGAGCAGCGCCCGCAGCGATAGAGACGGGTGCGCAGGAGCTCGCAGAGGGGCCGTGTGCAAACACAGGGATTACTTCTCGTTCTTTTTAGAGTTAAGACAATTAGAATTTGTCAAGTAAATGTTAAAATAGATTTTGGAAAACTTCTAAAGCCAGTTATATTTTAAATGGCATTTTAATATGTTGTAGGCATTCTTTCGAAAGGAATTAGCAAGTTTGGATTAAAGACAATGTACTTAACACATCCTTAATGTGTGGTCATTCCTTTTGTTACTCTGTTAGTTCAATTCTTTTTAGGTGCAAGAACTGAAAAACCTAATCCAGTTTTTTGTTTTGTTTTTTTAAAGAGGAGAATTTCATTTTCCTGACATTTGATCAGGGACTCAGGTGTTTTCTGCCTTCTCCTCTCCCCCAGACTTTGGCATTTGTTTAACTTGATATAATCTGATCATGTTCCTGTCTATGACTAGATGGGTCATAGTTCCCTCCTTGGGGCTGAGGGCGCATTTCCCTTTGCAGGAGCGCAGGGCCCCACGAAGAGTAGACAGAGCTCCAGCGTGGAAGAAGGGGACGGGCTTGGAGGAGGCGACCCGTCGCGCCTGTCATGAGGTAGCTCTTAGGGCTGTAACCATGTCAAACTTAAGGGTTGGTTGAAATAGCCATTCTTGAATAGTCCCAAGACTGGAGAGTGGACGGTGGGCAGAGTTTTCTGTTCACTTATGTGTCCTCCTGAGCTGGCGAATCCAGGACCAACAGTTCGGGGCTGTGCAGCAGAATCATGGGTCATCGTCGCCCCAGATCTTCAGCACGGGAGTGGTCCGCTGTGAGCCACGGCCGCATTAGTGGTGACGAGCCCGTGCAGCAGGTCGGTAAGCCGTGCGCCTTCCTGGGGAACTTGAGGATGTAGTAGTAAAGCCTGTGGCCTCCTGTTTGTACAGAGTGATGCAGGTGGCGGCGGGGGCCACGTGACGAATCACGGAGCGCTTGACCCAGCCCTTCAGAGAGCCCCGGAGCTTCCTCATCCTCAAATGGGACCTGCAGGTATTGCCTGATGGGAGTTCTTACAAGGACCTCCTCAACCCCATACACACCTCGTTGAATTCCATACGAGCGACTCTGACCCTCCTGCCTCCTCCACCTCCCCTGCATGCCCATGATCTGACATCCGGCTTCTCGAAGCTTTGTACAGCAAGTTAGTGACCTTCCTCTGCAGACCTCACAGCACTCCTCTCTGTCCCCAGCTTCTCCTCCAGATGCATTTTGAGTCTCTTTCTTAAGAAGGACTTGGCTTGTCCCCACGGAGAGTCCCTGTTCTCTGAAAGGGAGGTACATGCAGAACATCCCCAAAGGAGCCATAAGACCAAAGAAAGAGGCCAAGTCCAGCTTGAGGAGAAATGGTTGGTTAAGGGGACCTGCGGACAGAAGCGCATCTTGGGCAGCAGTGTCGGCTAGACCTCTACACGCCCACTTACTTTCCTTAAGACCCACTTTTTCAGCCCTGCAGGGTAGGCGTACCTGCGGGGGACCGGCGAGGGGGGAGAATGGTTAGGAATCGTGTGTCAGAGTCCGAGCTCCAGGGCAGGGCAAGCAGGTGAGGCCCCGGGTGTATGCCTAATTAAGGGTGCCCTCAAGCAGAAGGATGGCCACAGAGTGGCCACCGTGGTGGGTTTGTCTAAGATGACCTCGGTCTGGTCCCCGCACACCCCTCCTACCACAGCCCCTCGAGCAGACGCTATTCTTCCTCTCCGTCCTTGACACAGCCACTCTGGCCTTCAGTGCCCCGGCTCCTGGCAAAGCCTCCGTGTGTGCTCATGCCTCTTCACGCCCCGTGCCGCTGCCGCCCCCGGCCCCTGGCTGGTTCCTTCTCCTCAAGACAAGAGCTAGGGGACCCCGGCCTCCATCTCTACCGACTCCTGCTACCATTCTTTGTGCCTTCGATGTGCACACGGAAAGCTGTCTAGTGAGGCAGTCCCCACACAGGCGCTGCTCTGCTATGAACAAACTCGGGTGGCCACAGTCTTGTCTTGAAACACCAGTGCCCCAGAAGCATGACTCAAATTTCAGCTGTTCTGCTGCACCGACTGAGGAGGTACATCACATCGAGCGCAGACCTCACAGCCAGTGCCCAGCCACAGATCGCCACACCGATGGCCCTCACGCAGCCCGGGCCTCCTCGCCAAGCCCGTCAGTGACAGGTCACTGCACCCAGTTACTCCTGCCTCGGGCCTCAGCACAGACAGCAAGGAGTGTAGCTGTATTGCTTCCTTGCCTCCCAGTGACAGCCCCACGGGGTGTTTTACAAAAATGGACCATAAAAAGAGTGTTTCTTTTTACATTAAAATTTTGTTTTATACAATGTGCCCCCCAAAGTTGAAAGCACATCAAAGAAATAAGTGAGGAGCTGACAGTGAAATTGGATGTGATTAGGAAATTTGAAAATGACAAGAATGGGGCACCGGGGTGGCTCAGTGGGTTAAAGCCGCTGCCTTCAGCTCAGGTCATGATCTCAGGGTCCTGGGATCGAGTCCCGCATGAGGCTCTCTGCTCAGCAGGGAGCCTGCTTCCTCCTCTCTCTCTCTCTGCCTGCCTCTCAGCCTACTTGTGATCTCTGTCTGTCAAATAAATAAATAAAATCTTTAAAAAAAAAAAAAAAGAAAAGAAAATGACAAGAATGAAGCCCCGACGATGACCTCAGCCTGCATGAAGGTCCTGTCCAACAAGGAGAGAAAGCACGGTAACGTTGGGTCCACATCTGACTGTTTGTGTTGACGAGACTTTCTTCAGCTGTGGACAGAAGATGGTAACTAGTAACGGCAGAGCCCAGTGCGTCTGGCTAGCATTCAGGCCAAGTGTTGGCATTACTTGTCCTGTCGAAACAAAACTGTTATTACAGACAGAATGAAAAGCGAGTTCACTGCACTCAAGTCTGGTTGTGTCCTTTCGGAGGCCCACAGAGCTGGTTAGTGTTGAGCTCTGGTTAAGGTGCTGGGCCAGGCCAGGGCACTGCTGGGAACCCTGCATCCGGGTCACACAGATCAGTTCGAGCAGGTGACCGACAAAGGTGAAGGGACACTGATAACAACTTCACGTTAAGGACACTTGAAGGTGTCATATGACATTGAAAACACAAAACATCAGATGTTGGGATGTTATCAAGGCACAAAAGGTAAGTGATGGCAGGAGAAAGCAAGTTCCAACTACTCTTGGCAAAGTGTTTACACAGAAATAAAGCACGAATTCTCGTGTTTTTCGTATTTATAATTTACTAAATATTAGTTTTACAATTTAAAAAATGCTCTATACATTTACAATTGGCAGTAAGGGAGTTTTAAACGTTTTACCAAAAGTTCTGGGCAATTATAAATTTTCTCTCTGACCACGAAGATCACTGTGCGGTCTCAGTTCCTGCGGTCGTTTCTACAGTGCAGTGCGCTGCTGAAAACTGGGAAGTCTGTCCTCTAGCTTCCTGACTCCTTGACCAGCTCCCGTTTGGTGACCTCTTGCCCTGGCTCACCTGGCTCCTCTGTTCCCCCTGTAGACTCTGCTACCATCAATAGCTGTATGACCTCTGAAATCCTGGACGCCAGCAGGTTATTTTTATACAACCCTTTTCTGTCCTTAGGACTCACTCAGCACTGTGGAATCCTACTGAAATCTCCATTCCATGCCATAACCCACCATTAAACAGCTCCCTTACAGACACACTCGGGTTCCTTTGCCTCTCTTGCGGGTCTGGGAAAACCCTTCCTGAAGGAAACGCATATTCATAGCCTGAATTCAAGCAGCTCAGTTTGAGTGAGAACAGGGAAAAACCAGACCGACTGGTTTGCCTTGAAGCTCCCCACCGGAAACAAACCACGTGGCCCCCAGGAACGTTGCTCCTCCTCCCCCTCCCCCTCCTCTCTCCCTTCCGTGGGTGGTTTCACCTCCTATTTCAATCAGGAGAGAGAACGCGGCAGAGGAAGATCACGTTTTCCAGGAGCGAGTCTCAAAACCTCCCCGCGCCTGCAGCCACATTCTGTTCCATCTTGTCGCAGTGGACCGACCGTGTTCTTGCTGCCGGGGGGTCACCCAGGCCCTGTGCCGGCCGCAGGCCTTCCCGAAGCTGTCTCCCCCAGCTCCTGCACCTGGTGTCCCCTCTGCGCCCTCTCGCCAGCACCCAAGCTTGCTCGCCTCTGTCCCACCTTAAAGACGACCGCCCTGTTCTCTAGCTACCTTCTCTCTCCGGCGCTGGCGCAGACTTCCTCCCACGGGCACCACCTCGAGGGACTTCAGTCTAGCTTCTGAAGTTGTCACACCTTAGAAACAGCTCAAAATAATGAAGTTTGCTTTTTGGCCCCAATTTGCTAAATACAACGGACATTTCTCTGTCCTCATCTTATTCAGCCTCTCAGTTGAGACGGTTGACTGTTCCACTGTATGAAACGCTCTCTCCTCGGAGTTTACAGTATCTGTCACCTAGATTTCTGCTCCTTTTCTGTTTCCAGCTGGGTGCATATACGGGGTATTGATGGATGAGTGAATGATTCCTACGGTCTCCGTCACCCTACGTAATTCTTAGTTCATAGTTGCTTTTCCTAAAATGTTTGTGGAATAACTGGATGGACATTATTATTTTAATCCTACAAATGAGGAAATGGAGATTGAGAGAGATTAACAATTCACCCATTCGACACGGACCACGCGGCTATTACGTGACACAGTTGGTACTGACCACACTCTTACCTCATTTTATTTCCGAAGAGAGGGAGGGGCAAACGGGAAGGGAGAGAGAGAGAATCCCACGCAGGCTCCATGCCGAGCAGGGAGCTCCAGGCTGTGCTCAATCTCACCACCCTGAGATCAAGACCTCGGCCAAGATTAAGAGTCAGGTGTTCAGTTGACTGAGCCACCCAAGTGCCCTCAAAATCTTAACTCTTTAAAAAAAAAGATTTTATTTATTTGATGGGACGGGGGTGGGGGGGGGAACACAAGCAGGGGTAGTGGGAGAGGGAGAAGCAGGCTGCCAGCTGAGCAGGGAGCCAGAAGTGGGACTTGATCCCAGGACCCCAGGACCAGGACCCCAGCTGAAGGCAGAAGACTGAGCTACCCAGGTGTCCCCAAAATCTTAACTCTCACCATTCGCTCATGCCAGTACCCTGTAGATTTCCCCCCAACTCCTGGCGTCTGCCTTCACGTACCGACTCTCAACCCACGCGGGCTGATGTGCCTTTTCCCACCTCAGCCTTTTTCAGGCTTGAAACCCTATTTCCTCTTCCGATTGTCCCTTCACCTGGAGTTGTCCTACCCCAGTCTCTTAAGATACTTTTCAAATTCTATGTCAACGTTAAAATCGTAACTTTTGTAAGTTAAGCTGCCTTTAAATACATTTACATATTTGTGTCCTGGTCTTTCAGAGCCGAAACTGCCTGTGGGTAGGGATTGTCCTCCACAGAGGGTCTCCTTAGTATTCGGGCCATAGGGGCGCCTGGGGGCTCAGTGGGTTAGGCCTTTGCCTTGAGCTCGGGTTATGGTCTCTGGGTCCTGGGATCGAGCCCCAGGGACTGGCTGTCTGCTCAGCGGGGAGCCTGCTTCCCTCTCTCTCTGCCTGCTTGTGATCTCTTTCTGTCACATAAACAAATAAAATCTTTAAAATAAATATTCTGGCTCTAATAGGATCATTGACTTGGAATGATGAGTTTTGAACTTGTGTCTGATCTAGAGAGGAGCACCCGAGGGAAGAGAGTGGACCAACCTCGGGGCATACATGCAGCTATCCTCCGCACACGTCTGCACACACTTCATGCTGAGTTCTCCCCGGGATCTGAGGGGGGCCCTGAGCACTGAGAGAGTTTGGGGTTAAGCTGTTGATCTTTCTTTTTCAGCGGGTAGGGAAGCAGCTGGTCCGGGGCTGAGTGCGAGCAGAGTTCAGGTTCGGAGGGCTTTGGGAGCGTCCAGCCCTGGCGCCACTTCTGAGCGGACCCGGACAGGGTCAGGAACCGGCTGCCGGGCCTGTGGCACCTCTCCCAGGTGCGTTCGCCGAGGGGAAGCAAAACCGCAGAGCGATCAGTCCCGGGCCCGCTGTCCGGAAGGAGGCCGCTCTCGGACCAGGACGTGCCCGCTGCGGGGTCCGCCCCGCAGGTCTGTGTTCCCTTGTCGTCGCACGGTCCGCCGTGTCCCTGGAAGGTTCGGTCCCGCCGTGCGCGGGTCGCCCTGCAGAGGCCCAGGTGAGGCCCAGGAACCGGTCCGTCCAGCCCAGAGAAAACTCTCCCCGCGTGTCGCCGCGTGACCAGCGGCCGTCGCCGGGGACCTCGGCGCCGCGCGGACCACACAGGAGGCCCCGCAGAGTCCGGAGGGTCCCCCCACCCCCGGCCGCCTCCCGGGCTCCCCGCGGAGTCCCGCGTGCGAGCCGCGCTCCAGCCGCTCTGGCCGGGGGCTGCGGCCGGCCCCCGCGCAGGTGCCCCGGAGGCGAGGAGGAGCGCGAGCCGCCGGCGGAGAACAAAGGCGGCCCAGGGCGGTGGCCGAGGCCGCCTCGCGAGGAAACGGGCAGAGGCCCCCAGGGCCCCCCGGACTCAGCCCACGGGGACGGGGGCGGGGGCGGGGCCGGGGCCGGGACGGGGGACCCCCGGGGGGAGGGTCTGTCCGGAGGAGAGTCCCTCGGCGAGGGGGGAGGGGCGGAGGGGACCCCCGGGGCAGGCGGCGGAGGGTCCCGGCTTTTTTTTTTTTTTTTTTTTTTTTTTTTTTTTTTTTTTTT